>NW_027478646.1:600000-782538 GCF_051014685.1 Ptiloglossa arizonensis | reverse complement strand
TACGTTATACGTTATACGTTATACGTTATACGTTATACGTTATACGTTATACGTTATACGTTATACGTTATGCGTCATAGCTTACACGATACACGTTATGCGTCATACGTTATACGTTACACGTTATACGTCACACGTTATACGTTATACGTTACACGTTATATGTTATACCTTATACGTTATACGTTATACGTTATACGTTATACGTTAAACGTTATACGTTATACGTCACACGTTATACGTTATACGTTACACGTTATACGTTATACGTTATACGTTATAAGTTATACGTTATACGTTATACGTTATACGTTATACGTTATACGTTATACGTTATACGTTATACGTTTTACGTTATACGTTATACGTTACACGTTATACGTTATACGTTACACGTTATACGTTATACGTTATACGTTATACGTTATACGTCATAGCTTACACGATACACGTTATACGTCATACGTTATACGTTACACGTTGTACGTCACACGTTATACGTTATACGTTACACGTTACACGTTATACGTTATACGTTATACCTTATACGTTATACGTTATACGTTATACGTTATACGTTATACGTTAAACGTTATACGTTATACGTTACACGTTATACGTTATACGTTACACGTTATACGTTATACGTTATACGTTATACGTTATACGTTATACGTTATACGTTATACGTTATACGTTATACGTTATACGTTATACGTTATACGTTATACGTTATACGTTATACTTTACACGTTATACGTTACACGTTATACGTTACACGTTATACGTTATACCTTATACGTTACACGTTATACGTTACACGTTATACGTTACACGTTATACGTTATACCTTATACGTTATACGTTATACGTTATACGTTATACGTTAAACGTTATACGTTATACGTTACACGTTATACGTTATACGTTACACGTTATACGCTATACGTTATACGTTATACGTTATACGTTATACGTTATACGTTATACGTTATACGTTATACGTTACACGTTATACGTTATACGTTATACGTTAAACGTTATACGTTATACGTTACACGTTATACGTTATACGTTACACGTTATACGTTATACGTTATACGTTATACGTTATACGTTATACGTTATACGTTATACGTTATACGTTATACGTTATACGTTATACGTTATACGTTATACGTTATACGTTACACGTTATACGTTACACGTTATACGTTACACGTTATACGTTATACCTTATACGTTATACGTTATACGTTATACGTTATACGTTAAACGTTATACGTTATACGTTACACGTTATACGTTATACGTTACACGTTATACGCTATACGTTATACGTTATACGTTATACGTTATACGTTATACGTTATACGTTATACGTTATACGTTACACGTTATACGTTATACCTTATACGTTATACGTTATACGTTATACGTTATACGTTAAACGTTATACGTTATACGTTATACGTTAAACGTTATACGTTATACGTTACACGTTATACGTTATACGTTACACGTTATACGTTATACGTTATACGTTATACGTTATACGTCATAGCTTACACGATACACGTTATACGTCATACGTTATACGTTACACGTTATACGTCACACGTTATACGTTATACGTTACACGTTATACGTTATACCTTATACGTTATACGTTATACGTTATACGTTATACGTTAAACGTTATACGTTATACGTTACACGTTATACGTTATACGTTACACGTTATACGCTATACGTTATACGTTATACGTTATACGTTATACGTTATACGTTATACGTTATACGTTACACGTTATACGTTATACCTTATACGTTATACGTTAAACGTTATACGTTATACGTTAAACGTTATACGCTATACGTTATACGTTAAACGTTATACGTTATACGTTACACGTTATACGTTATACGTTACACGTTATACGTTATACGTTATACGTTATACGTTATACGTCATAGCTTACACGATACACGTTATACGTCATACGTTATACGTTACACGTTATACGTCACACGTTATACGTTATACGTTACACGTTATACGTTATACCTTATACGTTATACGTTATACGTTATACGTTATACGTTAAACGTTATACGTTATACGTTACACGTTATACGTTATACGTTATACGTTATACGTTATACGTTATACGTTATACGTTATACGTTATACGTTATACGTTATACGTTACACGTTATACGTTACACCTTATACGTTACACGTTAAACGTTACACGTTTTACGTTACACGTTATACGTTACACGTTATACGTTACACGTTATACGTTACACGTTACACGTTACACGTTATACGTTATATGTTATACGTTATACGTAATATGTAATACGTTATACCATTTACGTTATTCGTTATACGTTCTTCGTTATGCGTTGTACGTTATACGTTATACGTAATACGTTATACGTTATACGTTACACGTTATACGTTATACGTCACACGTTATACGTCACACGTTATACGTTATACGTTACACGTTATACGTTATACGTTATACGTTATACGTTACACGTTATACGTTATACGTTATACGTTATACGTTATACGTTATACGTTATACGTTATACGTTATACGTTATACGTTATACGTTATACGTTACACGTTATACGTTATACGTTACACGTTATACGTTATACGTTATACGTTAAACGTTATACGTTATACGTTACACGTTATACGTTATACGTTACACGTTATACGTTATACGTTATACGTTATACGTTATACGTTATACGTTATACGTTATACGTTATACGTTATACGTTACACGTTATACGTTATACCTTATACGTTATACGTTATACGTTATACGTTATACGTTATACGTTATACGTTACACGTTATACGTTACACGTTATACGTTACACGTTATACGTTACACGTTATACGTTACACGTTATACGTTACACGTTATACGTTACACGTTATACGTTACACGTTATACGTTACACGTTATACGTTACACGTTATACGTTACACGTTATACGTTACACGTTATACGTTACACGTTATACGTTATACGTTATACGTTATACGTTATACGTTATACGTTATACGTTATACGTTATACGTTATACGTTATACGTTATACGTTATACGTTACACGTTATACGTTACACGTTATACGTTACACGTTATACGTTATACCTTATACGTTATACGTTATACGTTATACGTTATACGTTAAACGTTATACGTTATACGTTACACGTTATACGTTATACGTTACACGTTATACGCTATACGTTATACGTTATACGTTATACGTTATACGTTATACGTTATACGTTATACGTTATACGTTACACGTTATACGTTATACCTTATACGTTATACGTTATACGTTATACGTTATACGTTAAACGTTATACGTTATACGTTATACGTTAAACGTTATACGTTATACGTTACACGTTATACGTTATACGTTACACGTTATACGTTATACGTTATACGTTATACGTTATACGTCATAGCTTACACGATACACGTTATACGTCATACGTTATACGTTACACGTTATACGTCACACGTTATACGTTATACGTTACACGTTATACGTTATACCTTATACGTTATACGTTATACGTTATACGTTATACGTTAAACGTTATACGTTATACGTTACACGTTATACGTTATACGTTACACGTTATACGCTATACGTTATACGTTATACGTTATACGTTATACGTTATACGTTATACGTTATACGTTACACGTTATACGTTATACCTTATACGTTATACGTTAAACGTTATACGTTATACGTTAAACGTTATACGCTATACGTTATACGTTAAACGTTATACGTTATACGTTACACGTTATACGTTATACGTTACACGTTATACGTTATACGTTATACGTTATACGTTATACGTCATAGCTTACACGATACACGTTATACGTCATACGTTATACGTTACACGTTATACGTCACACGTTATACGTTATACGTTACACGTTATACGTTATACCTTATACGTTATACGTTATACGTTATACGTTATACGTTAAACGTTATACGTTATACGTTACACGTTATACGTTATACGTTATACGTTATACGTTATACGTTATACGTTATACGTTATACGTTATACGTTATACGTTATACGTTACACGTTATACGTTACACCTTATACGTTACACGTTAAACGTTACACGTTTTACGTTACACGTTATACGTTACACGTTATACGTTACACGTTATACGTTACACGTTACACGTTACACGTTATACGTTATATGTTATACGTTATACGTAATATGTAATACGTTATACCATTTACGTTATTCGTTATACGTTCTTCGTTATGCGTTGTACGTTATACGTTATACGTAATACGTTATACGTTATACGTTACACGTTATACGTTATACGTCACACGTTATACGTCACACGTTATACGTTATACGTTACACGTTATACGTTATACGTTATACGTTATACGTTACACGTTATACGTTATACGTTATACGTTATACGTTATACGTTATACGTTATACGTTATACGTTATACGTTATACGTTATACGTTATACGTTACACGTTATACGTTATACGTTACACGTTATACGTTATACGTTATACGTTAAACGTTATACGTTATACGTTACACGTTATACGTTATACGTTACACGTTATACGTTATACGTTATACGTTATACGTTATACGTTAAACGTTATACGTTATACGTTATACGTTAAACGCTATACGTTATACGTTACACGTTATACGTTATACGTTACACGTTATACGTTATACGTTATACGTTATACGTTATACGTTATACGTCATAGCTTACACGATACACGTTATGCGTCATACGTTATACGTTACACGTTATACGTCACACGTTATACGTTATACGTTACACGTTATACGTTATACCTTATACGTTATACGTTATACGTTATACGTTATACGTTAAACGTTATACGTTATACGTCACACGTTATACGTTATACGTTACACGTTATACGTTATACGTTATACGTTATAAGTTATACGTTATACGTTATACGTTATACGTTATACGTTATACGTTACACGTTATACGTTACACGTTATACGTTACACGTTATACGTTACACGTTATACGTTACACGTTATACGTTACACGTTATACGTTACACGTTATACGTTACACGTTATACGTTACACGTTATACGTTACACGTTATACGTTATACGTTATACGTTATACGTAATATGTAATACGTTATACCATTTACGTTATTCGTTATACGTTCTTCGTTATGCGTTGTACGTTATACGTTGTGCGTTATACGTTATACGTTATACGTGATACGTTACACGTTATACGTTACACGTTATACGTTATACGTTATACGTTATACGTTATACGTCATAGCTTACACGATACACGTTATACGTCATACGTTATACGTTACACGTTATACGTCACACGTTATACGTTATACGTTACACGTTATACGTTATACCTTATACGTTATACGTTATACGTTATACGTTATACGTTAAACGTTATACGTTATACGTTACACGTTATACGTTATACGTTACACGTTATACGTTATACGTTATACGTTATACGTTATACGTTATACGTTATACGTTATACGTTATACGTTATACGTTATACGTTATACGTTATACGTTATACGTTATACGTTATACGTTATACGTTATACGTTACACGTTATACGTTACACCTTATACGTTACACGTTAAACGTTACACGTTATACGTTACACGTTATACGTTACACGATATACGTTACACGTTATACGTTACACGTTACACGTTACACGTTATACGTTATATGTTATACGTTATACGTAATATGTAATACGTTATACCATTCACGTTATTCGTTATACGTTCTTCATTATGCGTTGTACGTTATACGTTGTGCGTTATACGTTATACGTTATACGTGATACGTTACACGTTATACGTTACACGTTATACGTTACACGTTATACGTTACACGTTATACGTTATACGTTATTCGTTATACGTTATACGTTATACGTTATACGTTATACGTTATACGTAATACGTTATACGTTATACGTTATACGTTATACGTTATACGTTACACGTTATACGTTATACGTCACACGTTATACGTTACACGTTATACGTTATACCTTATACGTTATACGTTATACGTTAAACGTTATACGTTATACGTTAAACGTTATACGTTATACGTTATACGTTACACGTTATACGTTACACGTTACACGTTATACGTCACACGTTATACGTTATACGTTAGACGTTATACGTTATACGTTACACGTTATACGTTACACGTTATACGTTACACGTTATACGTTACACGTTATACGTTACACGTTACACGTTACACGTTATACGTTATATGTTATACGTTATACGTAATATGTAATACGTTATACCATTCACGTTATTCGTTATACGTTCTTCGTTATGCGTTGTACGTTATACGTTGTGCGTTATACGTTATACGTTATACGTGATACGTTACACGTTATACGTTACACGTTATACGTTACACGTTATACGTTACACGTTATACGTTATACGTTATTCGTTATACGTTATACGTTATACGTTATACGTTACACGTTATACGTTATATGTTATACGTTATACGTTATACGTTATACGTTATACGTTAAACGTTATACGTTATACGTTATAAGTTATACGTTACACGTTATACGTTACATGTTATTCGTTACACGTTATACGTTACACGTTATACGTTATATGTTATACGTTATACGTAATATGTAATACGTTATACCATTTACGTTATTCGATATACGTTCTTCGTTATGCGTTGTACGTTATACGTTGTGCGTTATACGTTATACGTTACACGTTATACGTTACACGTTACACGTTATACGTCACACGTTATACGTTATACGTTAGACGTTATACGTTATACGTTATACGTTATACGTTATACGTTATACGCTATACGTTATACGTTATACGTTATACGTTATATGTTATACGTTATACGTTATACGTTATACGTTAAACGTTATACGTTATACGTTATAAGTTATACGTTATACGTTATACGTTATACGTCACACATTATACGTTATACGTTAGACGTTATACGTTATACGTTATACGTTATACGTTATTCGTTATACGTTATACGTTATACGTTATACGTTATACGTTATACGTAATACGTTATACGTTATACGTTATACGTTATACGTTATACGTTACACGTTATACGTTATACGTCACACGTTATACGTTACACGTTATACGTTATACCTTATACGTTATACGTTATACGTTAAACGTTATACGTTATACGTTAAACGTTATACGTTATACGTTACACGTTATACGTTATACGTTACACGTTATACGTTATACGTTATACGTTATACGTTATACGTTACACGTTATACGTTATAAGTTATACGTTATACGTTACACCTTATACGTTATACGTTATACGTTATACGTTATACGTTACACGTTATACGTTATACGTCACACGTTATACGTTACACGTTATACGTTATACCTTATACGTTATACGTTATACGTTATACGTTATACGTTATACGTTATACGTTAAACGTTATACGTTATACGTTACACGTTATACGTTATACGTCACACGTTATACGTTATACGTCATACGTTGTACGTAATACGTTATACGTTATACGTTATACGTAATACGTTATACGTTATACGTTATACGTTATACGTTATACGTTATACGTTATACGTTATACGTTATACGTTATACGTTATACGTTATACGTTATACGTTACACGTTATACGTTACACGTTATACGTTACACGTTATAAGTTATACGTTATACGTTATACGTTATACGTTATACGTTATACGTTATACGTTATACGTTACACGTTATACGTTATACGTCACACGTTATACGTTATACGTCATACGTTGTACGTAATACGTTATACGTTATACGTTATACGTAATACGTTATACGTTATACGTTACACGTTATACGTTATACGTCACACGTTATACGTCACACGTTATACGTTATACGTTACACGTTATACGTTATACGTTATACGTTATACGTTACACGTTATACGTTATACGTTATACGTTATACGTTATACGTTATACGTTATACGTTATACGTTATACGTTATACGTTATACGTTATACGTTACACGTTATACGTTATACGTTACACGTTATACGTTATACGTTATACGTTAAACGTTATACGTTATACGTTACACGTTATACGTTATACGTTACACGTTATACGTTATACGTTATACGTTATACGTTATACGTTAAACGTTATACGTTATACGTTATACGTTAAACGTTATACGTTATACGTTACACGTTATACGTTATACGTTACACGTTATACGTTATACGTTATACGTTATACGTTATACGTTATACGTCATAGCTTACACGATACACGTTATGCGTCATACGTTATACGTTACACGTTATACGTCACACGTTATACGTTATACGTTACACGTTATACGTTATACCTTATACGTTATACGTTATACGTTATACGTTATACGTTAAACGTTATACGTTATACGTCACACGTTATACGTTATACGTTACACGTTATACGTTATACGTTATACGTTATAAGTTATACGTTATACGTTATACGTTATACGTTATACGTTATACGTTATACGTTATACGTTACACGTTATACGTTACACGTTATACGTTACACGTTATACGTTACACGTTATACGTTACACGTTATACGTTACACGTTATACGTTACACGTTATACGTTACACGTTATACGTTACACGTTATACGTTACACGTTATACGTTACACGTTATACGTTATACGTTATACGTTATACGTAATATGTAATACGTTATACCATTTACGTTATTCGTTATACGTTCTTCGTTATGCGTTGTACGTTATACGTTGTGCGTTATACGTTATACGTTATACGTGATACGTTACACGTTATACGTTACACGTTATACGTTATACGTTATACGTTATACGTTATACGTCATAGCTTACACGATACACGTTATACGTCATACGTTAAACGTTACACGTTATACGTCACACGTTATACGTTATACGTTACACGTTATACGTTATACCTTATACGTTATACGTTATACGTTATACGTTATACGTTAAACGTTATACGTTATACGTTACACGTCATACGTTATACGTTACACGTTATACGTTATACGTTATACGTTATACGTTATACGTTATACGTTATACGTTATACGTTATACGTTATACGTTATACGTTATACGTTATACGTTATACGTTATACGTTATACGTTACACGTTATACGTTACACCTTATACGTTACACGTTAAACGTTACACGTTATACGTTACACGTTATACGTTACACGTTATACGTTACACGTTATACGTCACACGTTACACGTTACACGTTACACGTTATACGTTATATGTTATACGTTATACGTAATATGTAATACGTTATACCATTCACGTTATTCGTTATACGTTCTTCGTTATGCGTTGTACGTTATACGTTGTGCGTTATACGTTATACGTTATACGTGATACGTTACACGTTATACGTTACACGTTATACGTTACACGTTATACGTTACACGTTATACGTTACACGTTATACGTTACACGTTATACGTTATACGTTATACGTTATACGTTATACGTTATACGTTATACGTTACACGTTATACGTTACACGTTATACGTTATATGTTATACGTTATACGTAATATGTAATACGTTATACCATTTACGTTATTCGTTATACGTTCTTCGTTATGCGTTGTACGTTATACGTTGTGCGTTATACGTTATACGTTACACGTTATACGTTACACGTTACACGTTATACGTCACACGTTATACGTTATACGTTAGACGTTATACGTTATACGTTATACGTTATACGTTATACGTTATACGTTATACGCTATACGTTATACGTTATACGTTATACGTTATACGTTATACGTTATACGTTATACGTTATACGTTATACGTTATACGTTATACGTTATACGTTATACGTTATACGTTATACGTTATACGTTATACGTTATACGTTATACGTTATACGTTATATAATACTTTATACGTTATACGTTACACGTTACACGATATACGTTATACGTCACACGTAATACGTTATACGTTACACGTTAAACGTTATACGTTATACGTTATACGTTATACGTTATACGTCATACGTTATACGTTACACGTTATACGTCACACGTTATACGTTATACGTTACACGTTATACGTTATACGTTATACGTTATACGTTATACGTTATACGTTATACGTTAAACGTTATACGTTATACGTTATTAGTTATACGTTATACGTTATACGTTATATGTTACACGTTATACGTTATACGTTATACGTTATACGTTATACGTTACACGTTATACGTTATACCTTATACGTTATACGTTATACGTTATACGTTATACGTTAAACGCTATACGTTATACGTTATACGTTAAACGTTATACGTTATACGTTACACGTTATACGTTATACGTTACACGTTATACGTTATACGTTATACGTTATACGTTATACGTTAAACGTTATACGTTATACGTTATACGTTAAACGTTATACGTTATACGTTACACGTTATACGTTATACGTTACACGTTATACGTTATACGTTATACGTTATACGTTATACGTTATACGTTATACGTTATACGTCATAGCTTACACGATACACGTTATGCGTCATACGTTATACGTTACCCGTTATACGTCACACGTTATACGTTATACGTTACACGTTATACGTTATACCTTATACGTTATACGTTATACGTTATACGTTATACGTTAAACGTTATACGTTATACGTCACACGTTATACGTTATACGTTACACGTTATACGTTATACGTTATACGTTATAAGTTATACGTTATACGTTATACGTTATACGTTATACGTTATACGTTATACGTTATACGTTATACGTTACACGTTATACGTTACACGTTATACGTTACACGTTATACGTTACACGTTATACGTTACACGTTATACGTTACACGTTATACGTTACACGTTATACGTTACACGTTATACGTTACACGTTATACGTTACACGTTATACGTTACACGTTATACGTTATACGTTATACGTTATACGTAATATGTAATACGTTATACCATTTACGTTATTCGTTATACGTTCTTCGTTATGCGTTGTACGTCATACGTTGTGCGTTATACGTTATACGTTATACGTGATACGTTACACGTTATACGTTACACGTTATACGTTACACGTTATACGTTACACGTTATACGTTACACGTTATACGTTACACGTTATACGTTATACGTTATACGTTATACGCTATACGTTATACGTTATTCGTTATACGTTATACGTTATACGTTATACGTTATACGGAATACGTTATACGTTATACGTTACACGTTATACGTTATACGTTATACGTTATACGTTATACGTTACACGTTATACGTTACACGTTATACGTTACACGTTATACGTTACACGTTATACGTTATATGTTATACGTTATACGTAATATGTAATACGTTATACCATTTACGTTATTCGTTATACGTTCTTCGTTACGCGTTGCACGTTATACGTTGTGCGTTATACGTTATACGTTACACGTTATACGTTACACGTTACACGTTATACGTCACACGTTATACGTTATACGTTAGACGTTATACGTTATACGTTATACGTTATACGTTATACGTTATACGTTATACGTTATACGTTATACGTCACACGTTATACGTTATACGTTATACGTTATACGTTATACGTTATACGTTATACGTTATACGTTATACGTTATACGTTATACGTTATACGTTATACGTTATACGTTATACGTTATACGTTATACGTTATACGTTATACGTTATACGTTATACGTTATACGTTATACGTTATACGTTATACGTTATACGTTATACGTTATATAATACTTTATACGTTATACGTTACACGTTACACGTTATACGTTATACGTCACACGTAATACGTTATACGTTATTCGTTATACGTTATACGTTATACGTTATACGTTATACGGAATACGTTATACGTTATACGTTATACGTTATACGTCATACGTTATACGTTATACGTTACACGTTATACGTTATATGTTATACGTTATACGTTATACGTTATACGCTAAACGTTATACGTTATACGTTATAAGTTATACGTTACACGTTATAGGTTACACGTTATACGTTACACGTTATACGTTACACGTTATACGTTACACGTTATACGTTATATGTTATACGTTATACGTAATATGTAATACGTTATACCATTTACGTTATTCGTTATACGTTCTTCGTTATGCGTTGTACGTTATACGTTGTGCGTTATACGTTATACGTTACACGTTATACGTTACACGTTACACGTTATACGTCACACGTTATACGTTATACGTTAGACGTTATACGTTATACGTTACACGTTATACGTTCTTCGTTACACGTTGTACGTTATACGTTATGCGTTATACGTTAAACGTTATACGTTATACGTTATACGTAATACGTTATACATTATACGTTACACGTTATACGTTATACGTCACACGTTATACGTCACACGTTATACGTTATACGTTACACGTTATACGTTGTACGTTATACGCTATACGTTATACGTTATACGTTATACGTTATACGTTATACGTTATACGTTATACGTTATACGTTATACGTTATACGTTATACGTTATACGTTACACGTTATACGTTATACGTTACACGTTATAAGTTATACGTTATACGTTATACGTTATACGTCATAGCTTACACGATACACGTTATACGTCATACGTTATACGTTACACGTTATACGTCACACGTTATACGTTATACGTTACACGTTACACGTTATACGTTATACGTTATACCTTATACGTTATACGTTATACGTTATACGTTATACGTTATACGTTAAACGTTATACGTTATACGTTACACGTTATACGTTATACGTTACACGTTATACGTTATACGTTATACGTTATACGTTATACGTTATACGATATACGTTATACGTTATACGTTATACGTGATACGTTATACGTTATACGTTATACGTTATACGTTACACGTTATACGTTACACGTTATACGTTATACGTTATACGTTAAACGTTATACGTTATACGTTATACGTTAAGCGTTATACGTTATACGTTACACGTTATACGTTATACGTTACACGTTATACGTTATACGTTATACGTTATACGTTATACGTTATACGTTATGCGTCATAGCTTACACGATACACGTTATGCGTCATACGTTATACGTTACACGTTATACGTCACACGTTATACGTTATACGTTACACGTTATATGTTATACCTTATACGTTATACGTTATACGTTATACGTTATACGTTAAACGTTATACGTTATACGTCACACGTTATACGTTATACGTTACACGTTATACGTTATACGTTATACGTTATAAGTTATACGTTATACGTTATACGTTATACGTTATACGTTATACGTTATACGTTATACGTTATACGTTATACGTTATACGTTATACGTTACACGTTATACGTTATACGTTACACGTTATACGTTATACGTTATACGTTATACGTTATACGTCATAGCTTACACGATACACGTTATACGTCATACGTTATACGTTACACGTTGTACGTCACACGTTATACGTTATACGTTACACGTTACACGTTATACGTTATACGTTATACCTTATACGTTATACGTTATACGTTATACGTTATACGTTATACGTTAAACGTTATACGTTATACGTTACACGTTATACGTTATACGTTATACGTTATACGTTATACGTTATACGTTATACGTTATACGTTATACGTTATACGTTATACGTTATACGTTATACGTTATACGTTATACGTTATACGTTATACGTTATACGTTATACGTTATACGTTATACGTTATACGTTATACGTTATACGTTATACGTTATACGTTATATAATACTTTATACGTTATACGTTACACGTTACACGTTATACGTTATACGTCACACGTAATACGTTATACGTTATTCGTTATACGTTATACGTTATACGTTATACGTTATACGGAATACGTTATACGTTATACGTTATACGTCATACGTTATACGTTATACGTTACACGTTATACGTTATATGTTATACGTTATACGTTATACGTTATACGCTAAACGTTATACGTTATACGTTATAAGTTATACGTTACACGTTATAGGTTACACGTTATACGTTACACGTTATACGTTACACGTTATACGTTACACGTTATACGTTATATGTTATACGTTATACGTAATATGTAATACGTTATACCATTTACGTTATTCGTTATACGTTCTTCGTTATGCGTTGTACGTTATACGTTGTGCGTTATACGTTATACGTTACACGTTATACGTTACACGTTACACGTTATACGTCACACGTTATACGTTATACGTTAGACGTTATACGTTATACGTTACACGTTATACGTTCTTCGTTACACGTTGTACGTTATACGTTATGCGTTATACGTTAAACGTTATACGTTATACGTTATACGTAATACGTTATACATTATACGTTACACGTTATACGTTATACGTCACACGTTATACGTCACACGTTATACGTTATACGTTACACGTTATACGTTGTACGTTATACGCTATACGTTATACGTTATACGTTATACGTTATACGTTATACGTTATACGTTATACGTTATACGTTATACGTTATACGTTATACGTTATACGTTACACGTTATACGTTATACGTTACACGTTATAAGTTATACGTTATACGTTATACGTTATACGTCATAGCTTACACGATACACGTTATACGTCATACGTTATACGTTACACGTTATACGTCACACGTTATACGTTATACGTTACACGTTACACGTTATACGTTATACGTTATACCTTATACGTTATACGTTATACGTTATACGTTATACGTTATACGTTAAACGTTATACGTTATACGTTACACGTTATACGTTATACGTTACACGTTATACGTTATACGTTATACGTTATACGTTATACGTTATACGATATACGTTATACGTTATACGTTATACGTGATACGTTATACGTTATACGTTATACGTTACACGTTACACGTTATACGTTACACGTTATACGTTATACGTTATACGTTAAACGTTATACGTTATACGTTATACGTTAAGCGTTATACGTTATACGTTACACGTTATACGTTATACGTTACACGTTATACGTTATACGTTATACGTTATACGTTATACGTTATGCGTCATAGCTTACACGATACACGTTATGCGTCATACGTTATACGTTACACGTTATACGTCACACGTTATACGTTATACGTTACACGTTATATGTTATACCTTATACGTTATACGTTATACGTTATACGTTATACGTTAAACGTTATACGTTATACGTCACACGTTATACGTTATACGTTACACGTTATACGTTATACGTTATACGTTATAAGTTATACGTTATACGTTATACGTTATACGTTATACGTTATACGTTATACGTTATACGTTATACGTTATACGTTATACGTTATACGTTACACGTTATACGTTATACGTTACACGTTATACGTTATACGTTATACGTTATACGTTATACGTCATAGCTTACACGATACACGTTATACGTCATACGTTATACGTTACACGTTGTACGTCACACGTTATACGTTATACGTTACACGTTACACGTTATACGTTATACGTTATACCTTATACGTTATACGTTATACGTTATACGTTATACGTTATACGTTAAACGTTATACGTTATACGTTACACGTTATACGTTATACGATACACGTTATACGTTATACGTTATACGTTATACGTTATACGTTATACGTTATACGTTATACGTTATACGTTATACGTTATACGTTATACGTTATACGTTATACGTTATACGTTATACGTTACACGTTATACGTTACACGTTATACGTTACACGTTACACGTTATACCTTATACGTTATACGTTATACGTTATACGTTATACGTTAAACGTTATACGTTATACGTTACACGTTATACGTTATACGTTACACGTTATACGCTATACGTTATACGTTATACGTTATACGTTATACGTTATACGTTATACGTTATACGTTATACGTTACACGTTATACGTTATACCTTATACGTTATACGTTATACGTTATACGTTATACGTTAAACGTTATACGTTATACGTTATACGTTAAACGTTATACGTTATACGTTACACGTTATACGTTATACGTTACACGTTATACGTTATACGTTATACGTTATACGTGATACGTCATAGCTTACACGATACACGTTATACGTCATACGTTATACGTTACACGTTATACGTCACACGTTATACGTTATACGTTACACGTTATATGTTATACCTTATACGTTATACGTTATACGTTATACGTTATACGTTAAACGTTATACGTTATACGTCACACGTTATACGTTATACGTTACACGTTATACGTTATACGTTATACGTTATACGTTATACGTTATACGATATACGTTATACGTTATACGTTATACGTGATACGTTATACGTTATACGTTATACGTTATACGTTACACGTTATACGTTACACGTTATACGTTATACGTTATACGTTAAACGTTATACGTTATACGTTATACGTTAAGCGTTATACGTTATACGTTACACGTTATACGTTATACGTTACACGTTATACGTTATACGTTATACGTTATACGTTATACGTTATGCGTCATAGCTTACACGATACACGTTATGCGTCATACGTTATACGTTACACGTTATACGTCACACGTTATACGTTATACGTTACACGTTACACGTTATATGTTATACGTTACACGTTATACGCTATACGTTATACGTTATACGTTATACGTTATACGTTATACGTTATACGTTATACGTTACACGTTATACGTTATACCTTATACGTTATACGTTAAACGTTATACGTTATACGTTAAACGTTATACGTTATACGTTATACGTTAAACGTTATACGTTATACGTTACACGTTATACGTTATACGTTACACGTTATACGTTATACGTTATACGTTATACGTTATACGTCATAGCTTACACGATACACGTTATACGTCATACGTTATACGTTACACGTTATACGTCACACGTTATACGTTATACGTTACACGTTATACGTTATACCTTATACGTTATACGTTATACGTTATACGTTATACGTTAAACGTTATACGTTATACGTTACACGTTATACGTTATACGTTACACGTTATACGTTATACGTTATACGTTATACGTTATACGTTATACGTTATACGTTATACGTTATACGTTATACGTTATACGTTATACGTCACACGTAATACGTTATACGTTATTCGTTATACGTTATACGTTATACGTTATACGTTATACGGAATACGTTATACGTTATACGTTATACGTCATACGTTATACGTTATACGTTACACGTTATACGTTATATGTTATACGTTATACGTTATACGTTATACGCTAAACGTTATACGTTATACGTTATAAGTTATACGTTACACGTTATACGTTACACGTTATACGTTACACGTTATACGTTACACGTTATACGTTACACGTTATACGTTATATGTTATACGTTATACGTAATATGTAATACGTTATACCATTTACGTTATTCGTTATACGTTCTTCGTTATGCGTTGTACGTTATACGTTGTGCGTTATACGTTATACGTTACACGTTATACGTTACACGTTACACGTTATACGTCACACGTTATACGTTATACGTTAGACGTTATACGTTATACGTTACACGTTATACGTTCTTCGTTACACGTTGTACGTTATACGTTATGCGTTATACGTTAAACGTTATACGTTATACGCTATAAGTTATAAGTTATACGTTATACGTTATACGTTATACGTTATACGTTATACGTTATACGTTATACGTTATACGTTACACGTTATACGTTATACGTCACACGTTATACGTTATACGTCATACGTTGTACGTAATACGTTATACGTTATACGTTATACGTAATACGTTATACATTATACGTTACACGTTATACGTTATACGTCACACGTTATACGTCACACGTTATACGTTATACGTTACACGTTATACGTTGTACGTTATACGTTATACGTTATACGTTATACGTTATACGTTATACGTTATACGTTATACGTTATACGTTATACGTTATACGTTATACGTTATACGTTACACGTTATACGTTATACGTTACACGTTATAAGTTATACGTTACACGTTATACGTTATACGTTACACGTTATACGCTATACGTTATACGTTATACGTTATACGCTATACGTTAAACGTTATACGTTATACGTTATACTTTATACGTTACACGTTATACGTTATACGTCACACGTTATACGTTATACGTTACACGTTATACGTTACACGTTATACGTTACACGTTATACGTTACACGTTACACGTTATACGTCACACGTTATACGTTATACGTTATACGTTATACGTTATACGTTATACGTTATACGTTATACGTTATACGTTATACGTTATACGTTATACGTTATACGTTATACGTTATACGTTATACGTTATACGTTATACGTTATACGTTATACGTTATACGTTATACGTTATACGTTATACGTTATACGTTATACGTTATACGTTATACGTTATACGTTATACGTTATACGTTATACGTTATACGTTATACGTTATACGTTACACGTTACACGTTATACGTTACACGTTATACGTTATACGTTATACGTTATACGTTATACGTTATACGTTATACGTTATACGTTATACGTTATACGTTATACGTTATACGTTATACGTTATACGTTATACGTTACACGTTATACGTTATACGTCACACGTTATACGTTATACGTTACACGTTATACGTTATACGATATACGTTATACGTTATACGTTATACGTTATACGTTATACGTTATACGTTATACGTTACACGTTATACGTTATACGTCACACGTGATACGATATACGTTACACGTTATACGTTATACGTCACACGTTATACGTTATACGTTAGACGTTATACGTTATACGTTATACGTTATACGTTATACGTTATACGTTATACGTTATACGTTATACGTTATACGTTATACGTTATACGTTATACGTTATACGTTATACGTTACACGTTATACGATATACGTCACACGTTATACGTTATACGTTAGACGTTATACGTTATACGTTACACGTTACACGTTATACGTTATACGTTATACGTTATACGTTATACGTTATACGTTATACGTTATACGTTATACGTTATACGTTATACGTTATACGTTATACGTTATACGTTATACGTTATACGTTATACGTTATACGTTATACGTTATACGTTATACGTTATACGTTATACGTTATACGTTATACGTTATACGTTATACGTTACACGTTATACGTCATACGTCACACGTTATACGTTATACGTCACACGTTATACGTTATACGTTATACGTTATACGTTATACGTTATACGTTATACGTTACACGTTATACGTTATACGTTATACGTTATACGTTATACGTTATACTTTATACGTTATACGTTATATGTTATACGTTATACGTTATACGTCATACGTTATACGTTACACGTTATACGTTATACGTTATACGTTATACGTTATACGTTATACGTCACACGTTATACGTTATACGTTAGACGTTGTACGTTATACGTTATACGTTATACGTTATACGTTATACGTTATACGTTATACGTTATACGTTATACGTTATACGTTACACGTTGTACGATATACGTCACACGTTATACGTTATACGTTAGACGTTATACGTTATACGTTATACGTTATACGTTATACGTTATACGTT
Source organism: Ptiloglossa arizonensis (assembly GCF_051014685.1). Classification (NCBI taxonomy): domain Eukaryota; kingdom Metazoa; phylum Arthropoda; class Insecta; order Hymenoptera; family Colletidae; genus Ptiloglossa; species Ptiloglossa arizonensis. Next base: position 762,462 of record NW_027478646.1, on the reverse strand, counting down.
ATACGTTATACGTTATACGTTATACGTTATACGTTATACGTTATACGTTATACGTTATACGTTATACGTTACACGTTATACGTTATACGTTATACGTTATACGTTATACGTTATACGTCATACGTTATACGTTATACGTTATACGTTATACGTTATACGTTATACGTTACACGTTATACGTTATACGTCACACGTTATACGTTATACGTTACACGTTATACGTTATACGTTATACGTTATACGTTATACGTTATACGTTATACGTTATACGTTATACGTTATACGTTATACGTTATACGTTATACGTTATACGTTATACGTTATACGTTATACGTTATACGTTATACTTTATACGTTATACGTTATATGTTATACGTTATACGTTATACGTTATACGTCATACGTTATACGTTATACGTTATACGTTATACGTTATACTTTATACGTTATACGTTATATGTTATACGTTATACGTTATACGTTATACGTTACACGTCATACGTTATACGTTACACGTTATACGTTCTTCGTTATGCGTTGTACGTTATACGTTGTGCGTTATACGTTACACGTTATATGTTATTCGTTATACGTTATACGTTATACGTTATACGTTACACGTTATACGTTATACGTCACACGTTATACGTTATACGTTATTCGTTATACGTTATACGTTATACGTTATACGTTATACGTTATACGTTATACGTCACACGTTATACGTTATACGTTATTCGTTACACGTTATACGTTATACGTTATACGTTATACGGAATACGTTATACGTTATACGTTATACGTCATACGTTATACGTTATACGTTATATGTTATACGTTATACGTAATATGTAATACGTTATACGATTTACGTTATTCGTTATACGTTCTTCGTTATGCGTTGTACGTTATACGTTGTGCGTTATACGTTATACGTTATACGTGATACGTTATACGTTATACGTTATACGTTATACGTTATACGATATACGTTATACGTTATACGTTATACGCTATACGTTAAACGTTATACGTTATACGTTATACTTTATACGTTACACGTTATACGTTATACGTCACACGTTATACGTTATACGTTACACGTTATACGTTACACGTTATACGTTACACGTTATACGTTACACGTTACACGTTATACGTCACACGTTATACGTTATACGTTATACGTTATACGTTATACGTTATACGTTATACGTTATACGTTATACGTTATACGTTATACGTTATACGTTATACGTTATACGTTATACGTTATACGTTATACGTTATACGTTATACGTTATACGTTATACGTTATACGTTATACGTTATACGTTATACGTTATACGTTATACGTTATACGTTATACGTTATACGTTATACGTTATACGTTATACGTTATACGTTACACGTTATACGTTACACGTTATACGTTATACGTTATACGTTATACGTTATACGTTATACGTTATACGTTATACGTTATACGTTATACGTTATACGATATACGTTATACGTTATACGTTATACGTTATACGTTATACGTTATACGTTATACGTTACACGTTATACGTTATACGTCACACGTTATACGTTATACGTTACACGTTATACGTTATACGATATACGTTATACGTTATACGTTATACGTTATACGTTATACGTTATACGTTATACGTTACACGTTATACGTTATACGTCACACGTGATACGATATACGTTACACGTTATACGTTATACGTCACACGTTATACGTTATACGTTAGACGTTATACGTTATACGTTATACGTTATACGTTATACGTTATACGTTATACGTTGTACGTTATACGTTATACGTTATACGTTATACGTTATACGTTATACGTTATACGTTATACGTTATACGTTACACGTTATACGATATACGTCACACGTTATACGTTATACGTTAGACGTTATACGTTATACGTTACACGTTACACGTTATACGTTATACGTTATACGTTATACGTTATACGTTATACGTTATACGTTATACGTTATACGTTATACGTTATACGTTATACGTTATACGTTATACGTTATACGTTATACGTTATACGTTATACGTTATACGTTATACGTTATACGTTATACGTTATACGTTATACGTTATACGTTATACGTTATACGTTACACGTTATACGTCATACGTCACACGTTATACGTTATACGTCACACGTTATACGTTATACGTTATACGTTATACGTTATACGTTATACGTTATACGTTACACGTTATACGTTATACGTTATACGTTATACGTTATACGTTATACTTTATACGTTATACGTTATATGTTATACGTTATACGTTATACGTCATACGTTATACGTTACACGTTATACGTTCTTCGTTATACTTTATACGTTATACGTTATATGTTATACGTCACACGTTATACGTTATACGTTATACGTTATACGTCATACGTTATACGTTACACGCTATACGTCACACGTTATACGTTATACTTTACACGTTGTACGTTTTACGTTATTCGTTATACGTTACACGTTATACGTTATTCGTTATACGTTATACGTTATACGTTATACGTTATACGTTATACGTTATACGTTATACGTTACACGTTATACGTTATACGTCACACGTTATACGTTATACGTCATACGTTGTACGTAATACGTTATACGTTATACGTTATACGTAATACGTTATACGTTATACGTTACACGTTATACGTTATACGTCACACGTTATACGTCACACGTTATACGTTATACGTTACACGTTATACGTTATACGTTATACGTTATACGTTACACGTTATACGTTATACGTTATACGTTACACGTTATACGTTATACGTTATACGTTATACGTTATACGTTATACGTTATACGTTATACGTTACACGTTATACGTTATACGTTACACGTTATACGTTATACGTTATACGTTATACGTTATACGTCATAGCTTACACGATACACGTTATACGTTTACGTTATACGTTACACGTTATACGTCACACGTTATACGTTATACGTTACACGTTATACGTTATACGTTATACCTTATACGTTATACGTTATACGTTATACGTTATACGTTATACGTTATACGTTACACGTTATACGTTATACGTCACACGTTATACGTTATACGTTATACGTTATACGTTATACGTTATACGTTATACGTTATACGTTACACGTTATACGTCACACGTTATACGTTATACGTTATACGTTACACGTTATAAGTTATACGTCACACGTAATACGTTATACGTTATACGTTATACGTTATACGTTATACGTTATACGTTATACGTTATACGTTATACGTTACACGTTATACGTCACACGTTATACGTTATACGTTATACGTTACACGTTATAAGTTATACGTCACACGTAATACGTTATACGTTACACGTTATACGTTATACGTTATACGTTATACGTTAAACGTTATACGTTATACGTTATACGTTATACGTTATACGTTATACGTTATACGTTATACGTTATACGTTATACGTTATACGTTACACGTTATACGTTACACGTTATACGTTATACGTCACACGTTATACGTTATACGTTATACGTTATACGTTATACGTTATACGTTATACGTTATACGTTACACGTTATACGTCACACGTTATACGTTATACGTTATACGTTATACGTTATACGTTATACGTTATACGTTATACGTTATACGTTATACGTTACACGTTATACGTTACACGTTATACGTTATACGTTATACGTTATACGTTATACGTTATACGTTATACGTTATACGTTATACGTTATACGTTATACGATATACGTTATACGTTATACGTTATACGTTACACGTTATACGTTATACGTCACACGTTATACGTTATACGTTACACGTTATACGTTATACGATATACGTTATACGTTATACGTTATACGTTATACGTTATACGTTATACGTTATACGTTACACGTTATACGTTATACGTCACACGTGATACGATGTACGTTACACGTTATACGTTATACGTCACACGTTATACGTTATACGTTAGACGTTATACGTTATACGTTATACGTTATACGTTATACGTTATACGTTATACGTTATACGTTATACGTTATACGTTATACGTTATACGTTATACGTTATACGTTATACGTTATACGTTACACGTTATACGATATACGTCACACGTTATACGTTATACGTTAGACGTTATACGTTATACGTTACACGTTACACGTTATACGTTATACGTTATACGTTACACGTTATACGTTATTCGTTATACGTTATACGTTATACGTTATACGTTATACGTTATACGTTACACGTTATACGTTACACGTTGTACGTTACACGTTATAAGTTATACGTTATACGTTATACGTTATATGTTACACGTTATACGTCACACGTTATACGTTATACGTTACACGTTATACGTTATACGTTATACGTTATACGTTATACGTTATACGTTATACGTTATACGTTATACGTTATACGTTATACGTTACACGTTATACGTTATACGTCACACGTTATACGTTATACGTTATACGTTATACGTTATACGTTATACGTTATACGTTATACGTTACACGTTATACGTCACACGTTATACGTTATACGTTATACGTTACACGTTATAAGTTATACGTCACACGTAATACGTTATACGTTACACGTTATACGTTATACGTTATACGTTATACGTTAAACGTTATACGTTATACGTTATACGTTATACGTTATACGTTATACGTTATACGTTATACGTTATACGTTACACGTTATACGTTACACGTTGTACGTTACACGTTATAAGTTATACGTTATACGTTATACGTTATACGTTACACGTTATACGTCACACGTTATACGTTATACGTTACACTTTATACGTTATACGTTATACGTTATACGTTATACGTTATACGTTATACGTTATACGTTATACGTTATACGTTATACGTTACACGTTATACGTCACACGTTATACGGTATACGTTATACGTTACACGTTATAAGTTATACGTCACACGTAATACGTTATACGTTACACGTTATACGTTATACGTTATACGTTATACGTTATACGTTAAACGTTATACGTTATACGTTATACGTTATACGTTATACGTTATACGTTATACGTTATACGTTATACGTTATACGTTATACGTTATACGTAATACGTTACACGTTATACGTCACAGCTTACACGATACACGTCATACGTCATACGTTATTCGTTACACGTTATACGTCACACGTTATACGTTATACGTTATACGTTATACGTCATACGTTATACGTTACACGTTATACGTCACACGTTATACTTTATACGTTACACGTTATACGTTATATGTTATACGTTATACGTTATACGTTATACGTTAAACGTTATACGTTATACGTCATAAGTTATACGTTATACGTTATACGTTATACGTTATACGTTATACGTTACACGTTATACGTTATACGTCACACGTAATACGTTATACGTTACACGATATACGTTATACGTTATACGTTATTCGTTACACGTTATACGTCACACGTTATACGTTATACGTTACACGTTGTACGTTATACGTTATTCGTTATACGTTACACGTTATACGTTATTCGTTATACGTTATACGTTATACGTTATACGTTATACGTTATACGTTATACGATATACGTTATACGTTATACGTTACACGTTATACGTTATACGTCACACGTTATACGTTATACGTTATACGTTATACGTTATACGTTATACGTTATACGTCACACGTTATACGTTATACGTTACACGTTGTACGTTATACGTTATTCGTTATACGTTACACGTTATACGTCACACGTTATACGTTATACGTTACACGTTGTACGTTATACGTTATTCGTTATACGTTACACGTTATACGTTATTCGTTATACGTTATACGTTTTACGTTATACGTTATACGTTATACGTTATACGTTATACGTTATACGTTATACGTTACACGTTATACGTTATACGTCACACGTTATACGTTATACGTTACACGTTATACGTTATACGTTATACGTTATACGTTATACGTTATACGTTATACGTTATACGTTACACGTTATACGTTATAAGTTATACGTTACACGTTATACGTTATACGTTATACGTTATACGTTATACGTTATGCGTTACACGTTATACGTTATACGTCACACGTTATACGTTACACGTTATACGTTATACCTTATACGTTATACGTTATACGTTATACGTTATACGTTATACGTTAAACGTTATACGTTATACGTTACACGTTATACGTTATACGTCACACGTTATACGTTATACGTCATACGTTGTACGTAATACGTTATACGTTATACGTTATACGTAATACGTTATACGTTATACGTTATACGTTATACGTTATACGTTATACGTTATACGTTATACGTTATACGTTATACGTTATACGTTATACGTTACACGTTATACGTTACACGTTATACGTTACACGTTATAAGTTATACGTTATACGTTATACGTTATACGTTATACGTTATACGTTATACGTTATACGTTATACGTTACACGTTATACGTTATACGTCGCACGTTATACGTTATACGTCATACGTTGTACGTAATACGTTATACGTTATACGTTCTACGTAATACGTTATACGTTATACGTTACACGTTATACGTTAAACGTCACACGTTATACGTCACACGTTATACGTTATACGTTACACGTTATACGTTATACGTTATACGTTATACGTTACACGTTATACGTTATACGTTATACGTTATACGTTATACGTTATACGTTATACGTTATACGTTATACGTTATACGTTATACGTTATACGTTACACGTTATACGTTATACGTTACACGTTATACGTTATACGTTATACATTATACGTTATACGTCATAGCTTACACGATACACGTTATACGTCATACGTTATACGTTACACGTTATACGTCACACGATATACGTTATACGTTACACGTTATACGTTATACGTTATACCTTATACGTTATACGTTATACGTTACACGTTATACGTTATACGATATATGTTATACGTTATACGTAATATGTAATACGTTATTCGTTTTACGTTATTCGTTATACGTTCTTCGTTACACGTTGTACGTTATACGTTATGCGTTATACGTTAAACGTTATACGTTATACGTTAAAAGTTATACGTTATACGTTATACGTTATACGTTATACGTTATACGTTATACGTTATACGTTACACGTTATACGTTATACGTTATACGTTACACGTTATACGTTATACGTCACACGTTATACGTTATACGTCATACGTTACACGTTATACGTTATACGTCACACGTTATACGTTATACGTCATACGTTGTACGTAATACGTTATACGTTATACGTTATACGTAATACGTTATACGTTATACGTTATACGTTATACGTTATACGTTATACGTTATACGTTATACGTTATACGTTATACGTTATACGTTATACGTTACACGTTATACGTTACACGTTATACGTTACACGTTATAAGTTATACGTTATACGTTATACGTTATACGTTATACGTTATACGTTATACGTTATACGTTATACGTTATACGTTACACGTTATACGTTATACGTCACACGTTATACGTTATACGTCATACGTTGTACGTAATACGTTATACGTTATACGTTATACGTAATACGTTATACGTTATACGTTACACGTTATACGTTATACGTCACACGTTATACGTCACACGTTATACGTTATACGTTACACGTTATACGTTATACGTTATACGTTATACGTTACACGTTATACGTTATACGTTATACGTTATACGTTATACGTTATACGATATACGTTATACGTTATACGTTATACGTTATACGTTACACGTTATACGTTATACGTTACACGTTATACGTTATAAGTTATACGTTATACGTTATACGTCATAGCTTACACGATACACGTTATACGTCATACGTTATACGTTACACGTTATACGTCACACGTTATACGTTATACGTTACACGTTATACGTTATACGTTATACCTTATACGTTATACGTTATACGTTATACGTTATACGTTAAACGTTATACGTTATACGTTATACGTTATACGTCATAGCTTACACGATACACGTTATACGTCATACGTTATACGTTACACGTTATACGTCACACGTTATACGTTATACGTTACACGTTATACGTTATACGTTATACGTTATACGTTATACGTTATACGTTATACGTTATACGTTATACGTTATACGTTATACGTTACACGTTATACGTTACACGTTATACGTTACACGTTATAAGTTATACGTTATACGTTATACGTTATACGTTATACGTTATACGTTATACGTTATACGTTATACGTTACACGTTATACGTTATACGTCACACGTTATACGTTATACGTCATACGTTGTACGTAATACGTTATACGTTATACGTTATACGTAATACGTTATACGTTATACGTTACACGTTATACGTTATACGTCACACGTTATACGTCACACGTTATACGTTATACGTTACACGTTATACGTTATACGTTATACGTTATACGTTACACGTTATACGTTATACGTTATACGTTATACGTTATACGTCATAGCTTACACGATACACGTTATACGTCATACGTTATACGTTACACGTTATACGTCACACGTTATACGTTATACGTTACACGTTATACGTTATACGTTATACCTTATACGCTATACGTTATACGTTATACGTTATACGTTAAACGTTCTACGTTATACGTTATACGTTATACGTCATACGTTATACGTTATACGTTATACGTTATACGTTATACGTTACACGTTATACGTTATACGTCGCACGTTATACGTTATACGTCATACGTTGTACGTAATACGTTATACGTTATACGTTCTACGTAATACGTTATACGTTATACGTTACACGTTATACGTTAAACGTCACACGTTATACGTCACACGTTATACGTTATACGTTACACGTTATACGTTATACGTTATACGTTATACGTTACACGTTATACGTTATACGTTATACGTTATACGTTATACGTTATACGTTATACGTTATACGTTATACGTTATACGTTATACGTTATACGTTATACGTTACACGTTATACGTTATACGTTACACGTTATACGTTATACGTTATACGTTATACGTTATACGTCATAGCTTACACGATACACGTTATACGTCATACGTTATACGTTACACGTTATACGTCACACGATATACGTTATACGTTACACGTTATACGTTATACGTTATACCTTATACGTTATACGTTATACGTTACACGTTATACGTTATACGATATATGTTATACGTTATACGTAATATGTAATACGTTATTCGTTTTACGTTATTCGTTATACGTTCTTCGTTACACGTTGTACGTTATACGTTATGCGTTATACGTTAAACGTTATACGTTATACGTTAAAAGTTATACGTTATACGTTATTCGTTATACGTTATACGTTATACGTTATACGTTATACGTTACACGTTATACGTTATACGTTATACGTTACACGTTATACGTTATACGTCACACGTTATACGTTATACGTCATACGTTACACGTTATACGTTATACGTCACACGTTATACGTTATACGTCATACGTTGTACGTAATACGTTATACGTTATACGTTATACGTAATACGTTATACGTTATACGTTATACGTTATACGTTATACGTTATACGTTATACGTTATACGTTATACGTTATACGTTATACGTTACACGTTATACGTTACACGTTATACGTTACACGTTATAAGTTATACGTTATACGTTATACGTTATACGTTATACGTTATACGTTATACGTTATACGTTATACGTTACACGTTATACGTTATACGTCACACGTTATACGTTATACGTCATACGTTGTACGTAATACGTTATACGTTATACGTTATACGTAATACGTTATACGTTATACGTTACACGTTATACGTTATACGTCACACGTTATACGTCACACGTTATACGTTATACGTTACACGTTATACGTTATACGTTATACGTTATACGTTACACGTTATACGTTATACGTTATACGTTATACGTTATACGTTATACGATATACGTTATACGTTATACGTTATACGTTATACGTTACACGTTATACGTTATACGTTACACGTTATACGTTATAAGTTATACGTTATACGTTATACGTCATAGCTTACACGATACACGTTATACGTCATACGTTATACGTTACACGTTATACGTCACACGTTATACGTTATACGTTACACGTTATACGTTATACGTTATACCTTATACGTTATACGTTATACGTTATACGTTATACGTTAAACGTTATACGTTATACGTTATACGTTATACGTCATAGCATACACGATACACGTTATACGTCATACGTTATACGTTACACGTTATACGTCACACGTTATACGTTATACGTTACACGTTATACGTTATACGTTATACGTTATACGTTATACGTTATACGTTATACGTTATACGTTATACGTTATACGTTATACGTTACACGTTATACGTTACACGTTATACGTTACACGTTATACGTTACACGTTATAAGTTATACGTTATACGTCACACGTTATACGTTATACGTCATACGTTGTACGTAATACGTTATACGTTATACGTTATACGTAATACGTTATACGTTATACGTTACACGTTATACGTTATACGTCACACGTTATACGTCACACGTTATACGTTATACGTTACACGTTATACGTTATACGTTATACGTTATACGTTACACGTTATACGTTATACGTTATACGTTATACGTTATACGTCATAGCTTACACGATACACGTTATACGTCATACGTTATACGTTACACGTTATACGTCACACGTTATACGTTATACGTTACACGTTATACGTTATACGTTATACGTTATACGTTACACGTTGTACGTTATACGTTATTCGTTATACGTTACACGTTATACGTTATTCGTTATACGTTATACGTTATACGTTATACGTTATACGTTATACGTTACACGTTATACGTTACACGTTGTACGTTACACGTTATAAGTTATACGTTATACGTTATACGTTATATGTTACACGTTATACGTCACACGTTATACGTTATACGTTACACGTTATACGTTATACGTTATACGTTATACGTTATACGTTATACGTTATACGTTATACGTTATACGTTATACGTTATACGTTATACGTTACACGTTATACGTTATACGTCACACGTTATACGTTATACGTTATACGTTATACGTTATACGTTATACGTTATACGTTATACGTTACACGTTATACGTCACACGTTATACGTTATACGTTATACGTTACACGTTATAAGTTATACGTCACACGTAATACGTTATACGTTACACGTTATACCTTATACGTTATACGTTATACGTTAAACGTTATACGTTATACGTTATACGTTATACGTTATACGTTATACGTTATACGTTATACGTTATACGTTACACGTTATACGTTACACGTTGTACGTTACACGTTATAAGTTATACGTTATACGTTATACGTTATACGTTACACGTTATACGTCACACGTTATACGTTATACGTTACACGTTATACGTTATACGTTATACGTTATACGTTATACGTTATACGTTATACGTTATACGTTATACGTTATACGTTACACGTTATACGTCACACGTTATACGGTATACGTTATACGTTACACGTTATAAGTTATACGTCACACGTAATACGTTATACGTTACACGTTATACGTTATACGTTATACGTTATACGTTAAACGTTATACGTTATACGTTATACGTTATACGTTATACGTTATACGTTATACGTTATACGTTATACGTTATACGTTATACGTTATACGTTATACGTAATACGTTACACGTTATACGTCACAGCTTACACGATACACGTCATACGTCATACGTTATTCGTTACACGTTATACGTCACACGTTATACGTTATACGTTATACGTTATACGTCATACGTTATACGTTACACGTTATACGTCACACGTTATACTTTATACGTTACACGTTATACGTTATATGTTATACGTTATACGTTATACGTTATACGTTAAACGTTATACGTTATACGTCATAAGTTATACGTTATACGTTATACGTTATACGTTATACGTTATACGTTACACGTTATACGTTATACGTCACACGTAATACGTTATACGTTACACGTTATACGTTATACGTTATACGTTATACGTTACACGTTATACGTCACACGTTATACGTTATACGTTACACGTTGTACGTTATACGTTATTCGTTATACGTTACACGTTATACGTTATTCGTTATACGTTATACGTTATACGTTATACGTTATACGTTATACGATATACGTTATACGTTATACGTTACACGTTATACGTTATACGTCACACGTTATACGTTATACGTTATACGTTATACGTTATACGTTATACGTTATACGTCACACGTTATACGTTATACGTTACACGTTGTACGTTATACGTTATTCGTTATACGTTACACGTTATACGTCACACGTTATACGTTATACGTTACACGTTGTACGTTATACGTTATTCGTTATACGTTACACGTTATACGTTATTCGTTATACGTTATACGTTTTACGTTATACGTTATACGTTATACGTTATACGTTATACGTTATACGTTATACGTTACACGTTATACGTTATACGTCACACGTTATACGTTATACGTTACACGTTATACGTTATACGTTATACGTTATACGTTATACGTTATACGTTATACGTTATACGTTACACGTTATACGTTATACGATATATGTTATACGTTATACGTAATATGTAATACGTTATTCGTTTTACGTTATTCGTTATACGTTCTTCGTTACACGTTGTACGTTATACGTTATGCGTTATACGTTAAACGTTATACGTTATACGTTATAAGTTATACGTTATACGTTATACGTTATACGTTATACGCTATACGTTATACGTTATACGTTACACGTTATACGTTATACGTCACACGTTATACGTTATACGTCATACGTTGTACGTAATACGTTATACGTTATACGTTATACGTAATACGTTATACGTTATACGTTACACGTTATACGTTATACGTTACACGTTATACGTTATACGTTATACGTTATACGTTATACGTCATAGCTTACACGATACACGTTATACGTCATACGTTATACGTTACACGTTATACGTCACACGTTATACGTTATACGTTATACGTTAAACGTTATACGTTATACGTTAAACGTTATACGTTATACGTTACACGTTATACGTTATACGTTACACGTTATACGTTATAAGTTATACGTTATACGTTATACGTTATACGTTATACGTTATACGTTATACGTTATACGTTACACGTTATACGTTATATGTCACACGTTATACGTTACACGTTATACGTTATACCTTATACGTTATACGTTATACGTTAAACGTTAAACGTTAAACGTTATACGTTATACGTTAAACGTTATACGTTATACGTCTCACGTTATACGTTATACGTTACACGTTATACGTTATACGTTATACGTTATACGTTATACGTTACACGTTATACGTTATAAGTTATACGTTATACGTTATACGTTATACGTTATACGTTATACGTTATACGTTATACGTTACACGTTATACGTTATACGTCACACGTTATACGTTACACGTTATACGTTATACCTTATACGTTATACGTTATACGTTATACGTTATACGTTATACGTTAAACGTTATACGTTATACGTTACACATTATACGTTATACGTCACACGTTATACGTTATACGTCATACGTTGTACGTAATACGTTATACGTTATACGTTATACGTAATACGTTATACGTTATACGTTATACGTTATACGTTATACGTTATACGTTATACGTTACACGTTATACGTTATACGTTACACGTTATACGTTATACGTTATACGTTATACGTTATACGTCATAGCTTACACGATACACGTTATACGTCATACGTTATACGTTACACGTTATACGTCACACGATATACGTTATACGTTACACGTTATACGTTATACGTTATACCTTATACGTTATACGTTATACGTTACACGTTATACGTTATACGATATATGTTATACGTTATACGTAATATGTAATACGTTATTCGTTTTACGTTATTCGTTATACGTTCTTCGTTACACGTTGTACGTTATACGTTATGCGTTATACGTTAAACGTTATACGTTATACGTTAAAAGTTATACGTTATACGTTATACGTTATACGTTATACGTTATACGTTATACGTTATTGGTTACACGTTATACGTTATACGTTATACGTTACACGTTATACGTTATACGTCACACGTTATACGTTATACGTCATACGTTACACGTTATACGTTATACGTCACACGTTATACGTTATACGTCATACGTTGTACGTAATACGTTATACGTTATACGTTATACGTAATACGTTATACGTTATACGTTATACGTTATACGTTATACGTTATACGTTATACGTTATACGTTATACGTTATACGTTATACGTTATACGTTACACGTTATACGTTACACGTTATACGTTACACGTTATAAGTTATACGTTATACGTTATACGTTATACGTTATACGTTATACGTTATACGTTATACGTTATACGTTATACGTTACACGTTATACGTTATACGTCACACGTTATACGTTATACGTCATACGTTGTACGTAATACGTTATACGTTATACGTTATACGTAATACGTTATACGTTATACGTTACACGTTATACGTTATACGTCACACGTTATACGTCACACGTTATACGTTATACGTTACACGTTATACGTTATACGTTATACGTTATACGTTACACGTTATACGTTATACGTTATACGTTATGCGTTATACGTTATACGATATACGTTATACGTTATACGTTATACGTTATACGTTACACGTTATACGTTATACGTTACACGTTATACGTTATAAGTTATACGTTATACGTTATACGTCATAGCTTACACGATACACGTTATACGTCATACGTTATACGTTACACGTTATACGTCACACGTTATACGTTATACGTTACACGTTATACGTTATACGTTATACCTTATACGTTATACGTTATACGTTATACGTTATACGTTAAACGTTATACGTTATACGTTATACGTTATACGTCATAGCTTACACGATACACGTTATACGTCATACGTTATACGTTACACGTTATACGTCACACGTTATACGTTATACGTTACACGTTATACGTTATACGTTATACGTTATACGTTATACGTTATACGTTATACGTTATACGTTATACGTTATACGTTATACGTTACACGTTATACGTTACACGTTATACGTTACACGTTATAAGTTATACGTTATACGTTATACGTTATACGTTATACGTTATACGTTATACGTTATACGTTACACGTTATACGTTATACGTCACACGTTATACGTTATACGTCATACGTTGTACGTAATACGTTATACGTTATACGTTATACGTAATACGTTATACGTTATACGTTACACGTTATACGTTATACGTCACACGTTATACGTCACACGTTATACGTTATACGTTACACGTTATACGTCATACGTTATACGTTATACGTTACACGTTATACGTTATACGTTATACGTTATACGTTATACGTCATAGCTTACACGATACACGTTATACGTCATACGTTATACGTTACACGTTATACGTCACACGTTATACGTTATACGTTACACGTTATACGTTATACGTTATACCTTATACGCTATACGTTATACGTTATACGTTATACGTTAAACGTTATACGTTATACGTTATACGTTATACGTCATAGCTTACACGATACACGTTATACGTCATACGTTATACGTTACACGTTATACGTCACACGTTATACGTTATACGTTACACGTTATACGTTATACGTTATACGTTATACATTATACGTTATACGTTATACGTTATACGTTATACGTTATACGTTATACTTTACACGTTATACGTCACACGTTATACGTTATACGTTATACGTTACACGTTATAAGTTATACGTCACACGTAATACGTTATACGTTACACGTTATACGTTATACGTTATACGTTATACGTTAAACGTTATACGTTATACGTTATACGTTATACGTTATACGTTATACGTTATACGTTATACGTTATACGTTATACGTTACACGTTATACGTTACACGTTGTACGTTACACGTTATAAGTTATACGTTATACGTTATACGTTATACGTTACACGTTATACGTCACACGTTATACGTTATACGTTACACGTTATACGTTATACGTTATACGTTATACGTTATACGTTATACGTTATACGTTATACGTTATACGTTATACGTTATACGTTATACGTTACACGTTATACGTCACACGTTATACGTTATACGTTATACGTTACACGTTATAAGTTATACGTCACACGTAATACGTTATACGTTACACGTTATACGTTATACGTTATACGTTATACGTTAAACGTTATACGTTATACGTTATACGTTATACGTTATACGTTATACGTTATACGTTATACGTTATACGTTATACGTAATACGTTACACGTTATACGTCACAGCTTACACGATACACGTCATACGTCATACGTTATTCTTTACACGTTATACGTCACACGTTATACGTTATACGTTATACGTTATACGTCATACGTTATACGTTACACGTTATACGTCACACGTTATACTTTATACGTTACACGTTATACGTTATATGTTATACGTTATACGTTATACGTTATACGTCATAAGTTATACGTTATACGTTATACGTTATACGTTATACGTTATACGTTACACGTTATACGTTATACGTCACACGTAATACGTTATACGTTACACGTTATACGTTATACGTTATACGTTATACGTTAAACGTTATACGTTATACGTTATACGTTATACGTTATACGTTATACGTTATACGTTATACGTTATACGTTATACGTAATACGTTACACGTTATACGTCACAGCTTACACGATACACGTCATACGTCATACGTTATTCGTTACACGTTATACGTTATACGTTATACGTTACACGTTATACGTTATACGATATATGTTATACGTTATACGTAATATGTAATACGTTATTCGTTTTACGTTATTCGTTATACGTTCTTCGTTACACGTTGTACGTTATACGTTATACGTCACACGTTATACGTTATACGTTACACGTTATACGTTATACGTTATACGTTATACGTTATACGTTATACGTTATACGTTATACGTTATACGTTACACGTTATACGTTATACGATATATGTTATACGTTATACGTAATATGTAATACGTTATTCGTTTTACGTTATTCGTTATACGTTCTTCGTTACACGTTGTACGTTATACGTTATGCGTTATACGTTAAACGTTATACGTTATACGTTATAAGTTATACGTTATACGTTATACGTTATACGTTATACGTTATACGTTATACGTTATACGTTATACGTTATACGATACACGTTATACGTTATACGTCACACGTTATACGTTATACGTCATACGTTGTACGTAATACGTTATACGTTATACGTTGTACGTAATACGTTATACGTTATACGTTATACGTAATACGTTATACGTTATACGTTACACGTTATACGTTATACGTTACACGTTATACGTTATACGTTATACGTTATACGTTATACGTTATACGTCATAGCTTACACGATACACGTTATACGTCATACGTTATACGTTACACGTTATACGTCACACGTTATACGTTATACGTTATACGTTAAACGTTATACGTTATACGTTAAACGTTATACGTTATACGTTACACGTTATACGTTATACGTTACACGTTATACGTTATAAGTTATACGTTATACGTTATACGTTATACGTTATACGTTATACGTTATACGTCATAGCTTACACGATACACGTTATACGTCATACGTTATACGTTACACGTTATACGTCACACGATATACGTTATACGTTACACGTTATACGTTATACGTTATACCTTATACGTTATACGTTATACGTTACACGTTATACGTTATACGATATATGTTATACGTTATACGTAATATGTAATACGTTATTCGTTTTACGTTATTCGTTATACGTTCTTCGTTACACGTTGTACGTTATACGTTATGCGTTATACGTTAAACGTTATACGTTATACGTTAAAAGTTATACGTTATACGTTATACGTTATACGTTATACGTTATACGTTATACGTTATACGTTACACGTTATACGTTATACGTCACACGTTATACGTTATACGTCATACGTTGTACGTAATACGTTATACGTTATACGTTATACGTACTACGTTATACGTTATACGTTATACGTTATACGTTATACGTTATACGTTATACGTTATACGTTATACGTTATACGTTATACGTTACACGTTATACGTTACACGTTATACGTTACACGTTATAAGTTATACGTTATACGTTATACGTTATACGTTATACGTTATACGTTATACGTTATACGTTATACGTTACACGTTATACGTTATACGTCACACGTTATACGTTATACGTCATACGTTGTACGTAATACGTTATACGTTATACGTTATACGTTATACGTTATACGTTATACGTTATACGTTATACGTTATACGTTATACGTTATACGTTATACGTTACACGTTATACGTTACACGTTATACGTTACACGTTATAAGTTATACGTTATACGTTATACGTTATACGTTATACGTTATACGTTATACGTTATACGTTACACGTTATACGTTATACGTCACACGTTATACGTTATACGTCATACGTTGTACGTAATACGTTATACGTTATACGTTATACGTAATACGTTATACGTTATACGTTACACGTTATACGTTATACGTCACACGTTATACGTCACACGTTATACGTTATACGTTACACGTTATACGTTATACGTTATACGTTATACGTTACACGTTATACGTTATACGTTATACGTTATACGTTATACGTTATACGTCATAGCTTACACGATACACGTTATACGTCATACGTTATACGTTACACGTTATACGTCACACGTTATACGTTATACGTTACACGTTATACGTTATACGTTATACGTTATACGTTATACGTTATACGTTATACGTTATACGTTATACGTTATACGTTATACGTCACACGTTATACGTTATACGTCATACGTTGTACGTAATACGTTATACGTTATACGTTATACGTAATACGTTATACGTTATACGTTACACGTTATACGTTATACGTCACACGTTATACGTCACACGTTATACGTTATACGTTATACGTTATACGTAATACGTTATACGTTATACGTTACACGTTATACGTTATACGTCACACGTTATACGTCACACGTTATACGTTATACGTTACACGTTATACGTTATACGTTATACGTTATACGTTACACGTTATACGTTATACGTTATACGTTATACGTTATACGTTATACGTTATACGTCATAGCTTACACGATACACGTTATACGTCATACGTTATACGTTACACGTTATACGTCACACGATATACGTTATACGTTACACGTTATACGTTATACGTTATACCTTATACGTTATACGTTATACGTTATACGTTATACGTTAAACGTTATACGTTATACGTTACACGTTATACGTTATACGTTACACGTTATACGTTATACGTTATACGTTATACGTTATACGTTATACGTTATACGTTATACGTTATACGTTATACGTTATACGTTATACGTTATACGTTATACGTTATACGTTACACGTTATACGTTACACGTTATACGTTACACGTTATACGTTATACCTTATACGTTATACGTTATACGTTATACGTTATACGTTATACGTTAAACGTTATACGTTATACGTTACACGTTACACGTTATACGTTATACCTTATACGTTATACGTTATACGTTATACGTTATACGTTAAACGTTATACGTTATACGTCACACGTTATACGTTATACGTTACACGTTATACGTTATACGTTATACGTTATAAGTTATACGTTATACGTTATACGTTATACGTTATACGTTATACGTTATACGTTATACGTTACACGTTATACGTTACACGTTATACGTTACACGTTATACGTTACACGTTATACGTTACACGTTATACGTTACACGTTATACGTTACACGTTATACGTTACACGTTATACGTTACACGTTATACGTTACACGTTATACGTTACACGTTATACGTTACACGTTATACGTTACACGTTATACGTTACACGTTATACGTTACACGTTATACGTTACACGTTATACGTTACACGTTATACGTTACACGTTATACGTTATATGTTATACGTTATACGTAATATGTAATACGTTATACCATTTACGTTATTCGTTATACGTTCTTCGTTATGCGTTGTACGTTATACGTTGTGCGTTATACGTTATACGTTATACGTGATACGTTACACGTTATACGTTACACGTTATACGCTACACGTTATACGTTACACGTTATACGTTACACGTTATACGTTACACGTTATACGTTATACGTTATACGTTATACGTTATACGTTATACGTTATTCGTTATACGTTATACGTTATACGTTATACGTTATACGGAATACGTTATACGTTATACGTTACACGTTATACGTTATACGTTATACGTTATACGTTATACGTTACACGTTATACGTTACACGTTATACGTTACACGTTATACGTTACACGTTACACGTTATACGTTATACGTTATACGTTATACGTTACACGTTATACGTTATACGTTATACGTTATACGTTATACGTTATACGTTATACGTCATAGCTTACACGATACACGTTATACGTCATACGTTATACGTTACACGTTATACGTCACACGATATACGTTATACGTTACACGTTATACGTTATACGTTATACCTTATACGTTATACGTTATACGTTATACGTTATACGTTAAACGTTATACGTTATACGTTACACGTTATACGTTATACGTTACACGTTATACGTTATACGTTATACGTTATACGTTATACGTTATACGTTATACGTTATACGTTATACGTTATACGTTATACGTTATACGTTATACGTTATACGTTATACGTTACACGTTATACGTTACACGTTATACGTTACACGTTATACGTTATACCTTATACGTTATACGTTATACGTTATACGTTATACGTTATACGTTAAACGTTATACGTTATACGTTACACGTTACACGTTATACGTTATACCTTATACGTTATACGTTATACGTTATACGTTATACGTTAAACGTTATACGTTATACGTCACACGTTATACGTTATACGTTACACGTTATACGTTATACGTTATACGTTATAAGTTATACGTTATACGTTATACGTTATACGTTATACGTTATACGTTATACGTTATACGTTACACGTTATACGTTACACGTTATACGTTACACGTTATACGTTACACGTTATACGTTACACGTTATACGTTACACGTTATACGTTACACGTTATACGTTACACGTTATACGTTACACGTTATACGTTACACGTTATACGTTACACGTTATACGTTACACGTTATACGTTACACGTTATACGTTACACGTTATACGTTACACGTTATACGTTACACGTTATACGTTACACGTTATACGTTACACGTTATACGTTATATGTTATACGTTATACGTAATATGTAATACGTTATACCATTTACGTTATTCGTTATACGTTCTTCGTTATGCGTTGTACGTTATACGTTGTGCGTTATACGTTATACGTTATACGTGATACGTTACACGTTATACGTTACACGTTATACGCTACACGTTATACGTTACACGTTATACGTTACACGTTATACGTTACACGTTATACGTTATACGTTATACGTTATACGTTATACGTTATACGTTATTCGTTATACGTTATACGTTATACGTTATACGTTATACGGAATACGTTATACGTTATACGTTACACGTTATACGTTATACGTTATACGTTATACGTTATACGTTACACGTTATACGTTACACGTTATACGTTACACGTTATACGTTACACGTTATACGTTATATGTTATACGTTATACGTAATATGTAATACGTTATACCATTTACGTTATTCGTTATACGTTCTTCGTTATGCGTTGCACGTTATACGTTGTGCGTTATACGTTATACGTTACACGTTATACGTTACACGTTACACGTTATACGTCACACGTTATACGTTATACGTTAGACGTTATACGTTATACGTTATACGTTATACGTTATACGTTATACGTTATACGTTATACGTTATACGTTATACGTTATACGTTATACGTTATACGTTATACGTTATACGTTATACGTTATACGTTATACGTTATACGTTATACGTTATACGTTACACGTTATACGTTATACGTTATACGTTATATAATACTTTATACGTTATACGTTACACGTTACACGTTACACGTTATACGTTATACGTCACACGTAATAAGTTATACGTTATTCGTTATACGTTATACGTTATACGTTATACGTTATACGGAATACGTTATACGTTATACGTTATACGTCATACGTTATACGTTATACGTTACACGTTATACGTTATATGTTATACGTTATACGTTATACGTTATACGCTAAACGTTATACGTTATACGTTATAAGTTATACGTTACACGTTGTACGTTACACGTTATACGTTACACTTTATACGTTACACGTTATACGTTACACGTTATACGTTATATGTTATACGTTATACGTAATATGTAATACGTAATACCATTTACGTTATTCGTTATACGTTCTTCGTTATGCGTTGTACGTTATACGTTGTGCGTTATACGTTATACATTACACGTTATACGTTACACGTTACACGTTATACGTCACACGTTATACGTTATACGTTAGACGTTATACGTTATACGTTACACGTTATACGTTCTTCGTTACACGTTGTACGTTATACGTTATGCGTTATACGTTAAACGTTATACGTTATACGTTATAAGTTATAAGTTATACGTTATACGTTATACGTTATACGTTATACGTTATACGTTATACGTTATACGTTACACGTTATACGTTATACGTCACACGTTATACGTTATACGTCATACGTTGTACGTAATACGTTATACGTTATACGTTATACGTAATACGTTATACGTTATACGTTACACGTTATACGTTATACGTCACACGTTATACGTCACACGTTATACGTTATACGTTACACGTTATACGTTGTACGTTATACGTTATACGTTATACGTTATACGTTATACGTTATACGTTATACGTTATACGTTATACGTTATACGTTATACGTTATACGTTATACGTTATACGTTATACGTTACACGTTATACGTTATACGTTACATGTTATACGTTATACGTTATACGTTATACGTTATACGTCATAGCTTACACAATACACTTTATACGTCATACGTTATACGTTACACGTTATACGTCACACGTTATACGTTATACGTTACACGTTACACGTCATACGTTATACGTTATAACTTATACGTTATACGTTATACGTTATACGTTATACGTTATACGTTAAACGTTATACGTTATACGTTACACGTTATACGTTATACGTTACACGTTATACGTTATACGTTATACGTTATACGTTATACGTTATACGTTATACGTTATACGTTATACGTTATACGTTATACGTTATACGTTATACGTTATACGTTGTACGTTATACGTTATACGTTACACGTTATACGTTACACGTTATACGTTACACGTTATACGTTATACCTTATACGTTACACGTTATACGTTATACGTTATACGTTAAACGTTATACGTTATACGTTACACGTTATACGTTATACGTTACACGTTATACGCTATACGTTATACGTTATACGTTATACGTTATACGTTATACGTTATACGTTATACGTTACACGTTATACGTTATACCTTATACGTTATACGTTATACGTTATACGTTATACGTTAAACGTTATACGTTATACGTTATACGTTAAACGTTATACGTTATACGTTACACGTTATACGTTATACGTTACACGTTATACGTTATACGTTATACGTTATACGTTATACGTCATAGCTTACACGATACACGTTATACGTCATACGTTATACGTTACACGTTATACGTCACACGTTATACGTTATACGTTACACGTTATACGTTATACCTTATACGTTATACGTTATACGTTATACGTTATACGTTAAACGTTATACGTTATACGTTACACGTTATACGTTATACGTTACACGTTATACGCTATACGTTATACGTTATACGTTATACGTTATGCGTTATACGTTATACGTCATAGCTTACACGATACACGTTATACGTCATACGTTATACGTTACACGTTATACGTCACACGTTATACGTTATACGTTACACGTTATACGTTATACCTTATACGTTATACGTTATACGTTACACGTTATACGTTATACCTCATACGTTATACGTTAAACGTTATACGTTATACGTTAAACGTTATACGTTATACGTTATACGTTAAACGTTACACGTTATACGTTACACGTTATACGTTATACGTTACACGTTATACGTTATACGTTATACGTTATACGTTATACGTTATACGTCATAGCTTACACGATACACGTTATACGTCATACGTTATACGTTACACGTTATACGTCACACGTTATACGTTATACGTTACACGTTATACGTTATACCTTATACGTTATACGTTATACGTTATACGTTATACGTTAAACGTTATACGTTATACGTTACACGTTATACGTTATACGTTACACGTTATACGTTATACGTTATACGTTATACGTTATACGTTATACGTTATACGTTATACGTTATACGTTATACGTTATACGTTATACGTTATACGTTATACGTTATACGTTATACGTTACACGTTATACGTTACACCTTATACGTTACACGTTATACGTTACACGTTATACGTTACACGTTATACGTTACACGTTATACGTTACACGTTATACGTTACACGTTACACGTTATACGTTATATGTTATACGTTATACGCAATATGTAATACGTTATACCATTTACGTTATTCGTTATACATTCTTCGTTATGCGTTGTACGTTATACGTTGTGCGTTATACGTTATACGTTATACGTGATACGTTACACGTTATACGTTACACGTTATGCGTTACACGTTATACGTTACACGTTATACGTTACACGTTATACGTTACACGTTATACGTTATACGTTATACGTTATACGTTATTCGTTATACGTTATACGTTATACGTTATACGTTATACGGAATACGTTATACGTTATACGTTATACGTCATACGTTATACGTTATACGTTACACGTTATACGTTATATGTTATACGTTATACGTTATACGTTATACGTTATACGTTATACGTTATACGTTATACGTTATAAGTTATACGTTACACGTTATACGTTACATGTTATACGTTACACGTTATACGTTACACGTTATACGTTATATGTTATACGTTATACGTAATATGTAATACGTTATACCATTTACGTTATTCGTTATACGATCTTCGTTATGCGTTGTACGTTATACGTTGTGCGTTATACGTTATACGTTACACGTTATACGTTACACGTTACACGTTATACGTCACACGTTATACGTTATACGTTAGACGTTATACGTTATACGTTATTCGTTATACGTTATACGTTATACGTTATACGTTATACGTTATACGTTATACGTTATACGTTATACGTTATACGTTAAACGTTATACGTTATACGTTATACGTTAAACGTTATACGTTATACGTTATACGTTAAACGTTACACGTTATATGTTACACGTTATACGTTATACGTCACACGTTATACGTTATACGTTAGACGTTATACGTTATACGTTGTTCGTTATACGTCATAGCTTACACGATACACGTTATACGTCATACGTTATACGTTACACGTTATACGTCACACGTTATACGTTATACGTTACACGTTATACGTTATACCTTATACGTTATACGTTATACGTTATACGTTATACGTTAAACGTTATACGTTATACGTTACACGTTATACGTTATACGTTACACGTTATACGTTATACGTTATACGTTATACGTTATACGTTATACGTTATACGTTATACGTTATACGTTATACGTTATACGTTATACGTTATACGTTATACGTTATACGTTATACGTTATACGTTACACGTTATACGTTATACCTTATACGTTATACGTTATACGTTACACGTTATACGTTATACCTTATACGTTATACGTTAAACGTTATACGTTATACGTTAAACGTTATACGTTATACGTTATACGTTAAACGTTACACGTTATACGTTACACGTTATACGTTATACGTTACACGTTATACGTTATACGTTATACGTTATACGTTATACGTTATACGTCATAGCTTACACGATACACGTTATACGTCATACGTTATACGTTACACGTTATACGTCACACGTTATACGTTATACGTTACACGTTATACGTTATACCTTATACGTTATACGTTATACGTTATACGTTATACGTTAAACGTTATACGTTATACGTTACACGTTATACGTTATACGTTACACGTTATACGTTATACGTTATATGTTATACGTTATACGTTATACGTTATACGTTATACGTTATACGTTATACGTTATACGTTATACGTTATACGTTATACGTTATACGTTATACGTTATACGTTATACGTTACACGTTATACGTTACACCTTATACGTTACACGTTATACGTTACACGTTATACGTTACACGTTATACGTTACACGTTATACGTTACACGTTATACGTTACACGTTACACGTTATACGTTATATGTTATACGTTATACGTAATATGTAATACGTTATACCATTTACGTTATTCGTTATACATTCTTCGTTATGCGTTGTACGTTATACGTTGTGCGTTATACGTTATACGTTATACGTGATACGTTACACGTTATACGTTACACGTTATGCGTTACACGTTATACGTTACACGTTATACGTTACACGTTATACGTTACACGTTATACGTTATACGTTATACGTTATACGTTATTCGTTATACGTTATACGTTATACGTTATACGTTATACGGAATACGTTATACGTTATACGTTATACGTCATACGTTATACGTTATACGTTACACGTTATACGTTATATGTTATACGTTATACGTTATACGTTATACGTTATACGTTATACGTTAAACGTTATACGTTATACGTTATAAGTTATACGTTACACGTTATACGTTACATGTTATACGTTACACGTTATACGTTACACGTTATACGTTATATGTTATACGTTATACGTAATATGAAATACGTTATACCATTTACGTTATTCGTTATACGATCTTCGTTATGCGTTGTACGTTATACGTTGTGCGTTATACGTTATACGTTACACGTTATACGTTACACGTTACACGTTATACGTCACACGTTATACGTTATACGTTAGACGTTATACGTTATACGTTATTCGTTATACGTTATACGTTATACGTTATACGTTATACGGAATACGTTATACGTTATACGTTATACGTCATACGTTATACGTTACACGTTATACGTCACACGTTATACGTTATACGTTACACGTTATACGTTATACGTTATACGTTATACGTTATACGTTATACGTTATACGTTATACGTTATACGTTAAACGTTATACGTTATACGTTATTAGTTATACGTTATACGTTATACGTTATATGTTACACGTTAAACGTTATACGTTATACGTTATACGATATACGTTATACGTTACACGTTATACGTTATATGTTATACGTTATACGTAATATGTAATACGTTATACCATTTACGTTATTCGTTATACGTTCTTCGTTATGCGTTGTACGTTATACGTTGTGCGTTATACGTTACACGTTATACGTGATACGTTACACGTTATACGTTACACGTTATACGTTACACGTTATACGTTACACGTTATACGTTACACGTTATACGTTACACGTTATACGTTATACGTTATACGTTATACGTTATACGTTATTCGTTATACGTTATACGTTATACGTTATACGTTATACGGAATACGTTATACGTTATACGTTATACGTCATACGTTATACGTTACACGTTATACGTCACACGTTATACGTTATACGTTACACGTTATACGTTATATGTTATACGTTATACGTTATACGTTATACGTTAAACGTTATACGTTATACGTTATAAGTTATACGTTATACGTTATACGTTATACGTTACACGTTATACGTTATACTTTATACGTTATACGTTATACGTTATACGTTATACGTTATACGTTATACGTTATACGTAATACGTTATACGTTATACGTTATACGTTACACGTTATACGTTATACGTTATACGTTATACGTTATACGTTATACGTTATACGTTATACGTTACACGTTATACGTTACACGTTACACGTTATACGTCACACGTTATACGTTATACGTTAGACGTTATACGTTATACGTTGTACGTTATACGTTATACGTTATACGATATACGTTATACGTTATACGTTATACGTTATACGATATACGTTATACGTTATACGTTATACGTTATACGTTATACGTTATACGTTATACGTTATACGTTACACGTTACGCGTTATACGTCACACGTTATACGTTATACGTTAGACGTTATACGTTATACGTTATACGTTATACGTTATTCGTTATACGTTATACGTTATACGTTATACGTTATACGTTATACGTAATACGTTATACGTTATACGTTATACGTTATACGTTATACGTTATACGTTATACGTTATACGTTATACGTTATACGTTATACGTTATACGTTATTCGTTATACGTTATACGTTATACGTTATATAATACTTTATACGTTATACGTTACACGTAACACGTTATACGTTATACGTCACACGTAATACGTTATACGTTACACGTTATACGTTATACGTAATACGTTATACGTTATACGTTATACGTTATACGTTACACGTTATACGTCACACGTTATACGTTATACGTTACACGTTATACGTTATACGTTATACGTTATACGTTATACGTTATACGTTATACGTTATACGTTATTCGTTATACGTTATACGTTATAGGTTATACGTTATACGTAATACGTTATACGTTATACGTTATACGTCATACGTTGTACGTTACACGTTATACGTCACACGTTATACGTTATACGTTACACGTTATACGTTATACGTTATACGTTATACGTTATACGTTATACGTTAAACGTTATACGTTATACGTTCTAAGTTATACGTTATACGTTATACGTTATATGTTACACGTTATACGTTATACGTTATACGTTATCCGTTATACGTTATACGTTATACGTTATACGTTATACGTTATACGTTATATGTTATACGTTATACGTAATATGTAATACGTTATACCATTTACGTTATTCGTTATACGTTCTTCGTTATGCGTTGTACGTTATACGTTGTGCGTTATACGTTATACGTTATACGTGATACGTTACACGTTATACGTTACAGGTTAGGCGTTACACGTTATACGTTACACGTTATACGTTACACTTTATGCGTTACACGTTATACGTTATACGTTATACGTTATACGTTATACGTTATACGTTATACGTTATACGTTATACGTTATACGTTATACGTTATACGTTATACGTTATACGTTATACGTTATACGTTACACGTTGTACGATATACGTCACACGTTATACGTTATACGTTATACGTTATACGTTATACGTTATACGTTATATGTTATACGTTACACGTTATACGTTATACGTCACACGTTATACGTCACACGTTATACGTTGTACGTTACACGTTATACGTTATACGTTATACGTTATACGTTATACGTTATACGTTATACGTTATACGTTATACGTTATACGTTATACGTTATACGTTATACGTCATAGCTTACACGATACACGTTATACGTCATACGTTATACGTTACACGTTATACGTCACACGTTATACGTTATACGTTACACGTTATACGTTATACCTTATACGTTATACGTTATACGTTATACGTCATAGCTTACACGATACACGTTATACGTCATACGTTATACGTTACACGTTATACGTCACACGTTATACGTTATACGTTACACGTTATACGTTATACCTTATACGTTATACGTTATACGTTATACGTTAAACGTTATACGTTATACGTTACACGTCATACGTTATACGTTACACGTTATACGTCACACGTTATACGTTATACGTTACACGTTATACGTTATACCTTATACGTTATACGTTATACGTTATACGTTATACGTTATACGTTATACGTTATACGTTATACGTTATACGTTACACGTTATACGTTACACGTTATACGTTATACGTTATACGTTATACGTTATACGTTATACGTTATACGTTATACGTTATACGTTATACGTTATTCGTTATACGTTATACGTTATACGTTATATAATACTTTATACGTTATACGTTACACGTAACACGTTATACGTTATACGTCACACGTTATACGTTATACGTTATACGTTATACGTTATACGTTATACGTTATACGTTATACGTTATACGTTATACGTTATACGTTATACGTTATACGTTATATGTTATACGTTATACGTAATATGTAATACGTTATACCATTTACGTTATTCGTTATACGTTCTTCGTTATGCGTTGTACGTTATACGTTGTGCGTTATACGTTATACGTTATACGTGATACGTTACACGTTATACGTTACAGGTTAGGCGTTACACGTTATACGTTACACGTTATACGTTACACTTTATGCGTTACACGTTATACGTTATACGTTATACGTTATACGTTATACGTTATACGTTATACGTTATACGTTATACGTTATACGTTATACGTTATACGTTATACGTTATACGTTATACGTTATACGTTACACGTTGTACGATATACGTCACACGTTATACGTTATACGTTATACGTTATACGTTATACGTTATACGTTATACGTTATACGTTACACGTTATACGTTATACGTCACACGTTATACGTCACACGTTATACGTTATACGTTACACGTTATACGTTATACGTTATACGTTATACGTTATACGTTATACGTTATACGTTATACGTTATACGTTATACGTTATACGTTATACGTTATACGTCATAGCTTACACGATACACGTTATACGTCATACGTTATACGTTACACGTTATACGTCACACGTTATACGTTATACGTTACACGTTATACGTTATACCTTATACGTTATACGTTATACGTTATACGTCATAGCTTACACGATACACGTTATACGTCATACGTTATACGTTACACGTTATACGTCACACGTTATACGTTATACGTTACACGTTATACGTTATACCTTATACGTTATACGTTATACGTTATACGTTAAACGTTATACGTTATACGTTACACGTCATACGTTATACGTTACACGTTATACGTCACACGTTATACGTTATACGTTACACGTTATACGTTATACCTTATACGTTATACGTTATACGTTATACGTTATACGTTATACGTTATACGTTATACGTTATACGTTATACGTTACACGTTATACGTTACACGTTATACGTTATACGTTATACGTTATACGTTATACGTTATACGTTATACGTTATACGTTATACGTTATACGTTATACGTTATACGTTATACGTTATACGTTATACGTTACACGTTATACGTTATACGTCACACGTTATACGTTATACGTTACACGTTATACGTTATACGTTATACGTTATACGTTATACGTTATACGTTATACGTTATACGTTATACGTTATACGTTATACGTTATACGTTATACGTTATACGTCATACGTTATACGTTATACGTTATATGTTATACGTTATACGTAATATGTAATACGTTATACGATTTACGTTATTCGTTATACGTTATACGATATACGTTATACGTTATACGTTATACGCTATACGTTAAACGTTATACGTTATACGTTATACTTTATACGTTACACGTTATACGTTATACGTCACACGTTATACGTTATACGTTACACGTTATACGTTATACGTCACGCGTTATGCGTTATACGTTAGACGTTATACGTTATACGTCACACGTTATACGTTATACGTTAGACGTTATACGTTATACGTTATTCGTTATACGTTATACGTTATACGTTATACGTTATACGTTATACGTTATACGTTATACGTTATACGTTATACGTTATACGTTATACGTTATACGTTATACGTTATACGTTATACGTTATACGTTATACGTTACACGTTATACGTTACACGTTACACGTTATACGTCACACGTTATACGTTATACGTTACACGTTATACGTTATACGTTATACGTTATACGTTATACGTTATACGTTATACGTTATACGTTATACGTTATACGTTATACGTTATACGTTATACGTTATACGTTATACGTTATACGTTATATGTTATACGTTATACGTAGTATGTAATACGTTATACGATTTACGTTATTCGTTATACGTTCTTCGTTATGCGTTGTACGTTATACGTTGTGCGTTATACGTTACACGTTATACGTTATACGTTATACGTCACACGTTATACGTTATACGTTATACGTTATGCGTTATATGTTATACGTTATACGTAATATGTAATACGTTATACGTTTTACTTTATTCGTTATACGTTCTTCGTTACACGTTGTACGTTATACGTTATTCGTTATACGTTACACGTTATACGTTATTCGTTATACGTTATACGTTATACGTTATACGTTATACGTTATACGTTATACGTTATACGTTACACGTTATACGTTATACGTCACACGTTATACGTTATACGTTACACGTTATACGTTATACGTTATACGTTATACGTTATACGTTATACGTTATACGTTACACGTTATACGTTATACGTTATATGTTATACGTCATACGTAATATGTAATACGTTATTCGTTTTACGTTATTCGTTATACGTTCTTCGTTACACGTTGTACGTTATACGTTATGCGTTATACGTTAAACGTTATACGTTATACGTTATAAGTTATACGTTATACGTTATACGTTATGCGTTATACGTTATACGTTATACGTTATACGTTACACGTTATACGTTATACGTCACACGTTATACGTTACACGTTATACGTTGTACGTAATACGTTATACGTTATACGTTATACGTAATACGTTATACGTTATACGTTACACGTTATACGTTATACGTCACACGTTATACGTCACACGTTATACGTTATACGTTACACGTTATACGTTATACGTTATACGTTATACGTTATACGTTATACGTTATACATTATACGTTATACGTTATACGTTATACGTTATACGTTATACGTCATAGCTTACACGATACACGTTATACGTCATACGTTATACGTTACACGTTATACGTCACACGTTATACGTTATACGTTACACGTTATACGTTATACCTTATACGTTATACGTTATACGTTATACGTCATAGCTTACACGATACACGTTATACGTCATACGTTATACGTTACACGTTATACGTCACACGTTATACGTTATACGTTACACGTTATACGTTATACCTTATACGTTATACGTTATACGTTATACGTTAAACGTTATACGTTATACGTTACACGTCATACGTTATACGTTACACGTTATACGTTATACGTTATACGTTACACGTTATACGTTATACGTTATACGCTATACGTTATACGTTATACGTTATACGTTGTACGTTATACGTTATACGTTATACGTTATACGTTAAACGTTATACGTTTCACGTTATAAGTTATACGTTATACGTTATACGTTATACGTTATACGTTACACGTTATACGTTATACGTTATACGTTATACGTTATACGTTAAACGTTATACGTTTCACGTTATAAGTTATACGTTATGCGTTATACGTTATACGATATACGTTACACGTTATACGTTATACGTTATACGTTATACGTTATACGTTATACGTTACACGTTATACGTTATACGTTATACGCTATACGTTATACGTTATACGTTATACGTTACACGTTATACGTTATACGTCACACGTTATACGTTATACGTTACACGTTATACGTTATACGTTACACGTTATACGTTATACGTCACACGTTATACGTTATACGTTATACGTTGTACGTAATACGTTATACGTTGTACGTTATACGTAATACGTTATACGTTATACGTTACACGTTATACGTTATACGTCACACGTTATACGTCACACGTTATACGTCACACGTTATACGTTATACGTTACACGTTATACGTTATACGTCACACGTTATACGTTATACGTTATACGTTGTACGTAATACGTTATACGTTATACGTTATACGTAATACGTTATACGTTATACGTTACACCTTACACGTTATACGTTATACGTCACACGTTATACGTTATACGTTATACGTTACACGTTATACGTTATACGTTATACGTTATACGTTATACGTCATAGCTTACACGATACACGTTATACGTCATACGTTATACGTTACACGTTATACGTCACACGTTATACGTTATACGTTATACGTTATACGTTATACGTTAAACGTTATACGTTTCACGTTATAAGTTATACGTTATACGTTATACGTTATACGTTATACGTTACACGTTATACGTTATACGTTATACGTTATACGTTATACGTTATACGTTATACGTTATACGTTATACGTTATACGTTATACGTTATACGTTATACGTTATACGTTATACGTTATATGTTATACGTTATACGTAATATGTAATACGTTTACGATTTACGTTATTCGTTATACGTTCTTCGTTATGCGTTGTACGTTATACGTTGTGCGTTATACGTTATACGTTATACGTGATACGTTATACGTTATACGTTATACGTTATACGTTATACGATATACGTTATACGTTATACGTTATACGCTATACGTTATACGTCACACGTTATACGTTATACGTTATACGTTATACGTTATACGTTATACGTTATACGTTATACGTTATACGTTATACGTTATACGTTATACGTTATACGTTATACGTTATACGTTATACGTTATACGTTATATGTTATACGTTATACGTAATATGTAATACGTTATACGATTTACGTTATTCGTTATACGTTCTTCGTTATGCGTTGTACGTTATACGTTGTGCGTTATACGTTACACGTTATACGTTATACGTCACACGTTATACGTTATACGTTATACGTTATACGTTATATGTTATACGTAATACGTAATATGTAATACGTTATACGTTTTACGTTATTCGTTATACGTTCTTCGTTACACGTTGTACGTTATACGATATTCGTTATACGTTACACGTTATACGTTATTCGTTATACGTTATACGTTATACGTTATACGTTATACGTTATACGTTATACGTTATACGTTACACGTTATACGTTATACGTCACACGTTATACGTTATACGTTACACGTTATACGTTATACGTTATACGTTATACGTTATACGTTATACGTTACACGTTATACGTTATACGTTATATGTTAAACGTTATACGTAATATGTAATACGTTATTCGTTTTACGTTATTCGTTATACGTTCTTCGTTACACGTTGTACGTTATACGTTATGCGTTATACGTTAAACGTTATACGTTATACGCTATAAGTTATACGTTATACGTTATACGTTATACGTTATACGTCACACGTTATACGTTATACGTTATACGTTATACGTTATACGTTATACGTTATACGTTATACGTTATACGTTATACGTTACACGTTATACGTTACACGTTACACGTTATACGTCACACGTTATACGTTATACGTTAGACGTTATACGTTATACGTTGTACGTTATACGTTATACGTTATACGATATACGTTATACGTTATACGTTATACGTTATACGATATACGTTATACGTTATACGTTATACGTTATACGTTATACGTTATACGTTATACGTTATACGTTACACGTTACGCGTTATACGTCACACGTTATACGTTATACGTTAGACGTTATACGTTATACGTTATACGTTATACGTTATACGTTATACGTTATGCGTTATATGTTATACGTTATACGTAATATGTAAAACGTTATACGTTTTACTTTATTCGTTATACGTTCTTCGTTACACGTTGTACGTTATACGTTATTCGTTATACGTTACACGTTATACGTTATTCGTTATACGTTATACGTTATACGTTATACGTTATACGTTATACGTTATACGTTATACGTTACACGTTATACGTTATACGTCACACGTTATACGTTATACGTCACACGTTATACGTCACACGTTATACGTTATACGTTACACGTTATACGTTATACGTTATACGTTATACGTTATACGTTATACGTTATACGTTATACGTTATACGTTATACGTTATACGTTATACGTTATACGTTATACGTTATACGTTATACGTCATAGCTTACACGATACACGTTATACGTCATACGTTATACGTTACACGTTATACGTCACACGTTATACGTTATACGTTACACGTTATACGTTATACCTTATACGTTATACGTTATACGTTATACGTCATAGCTTACACGATACACGTTATACGTCATACGTTATACGTTACACGTTATACGTCACACGTTATACGTTATACGTTACACGTTATACGTTATACCTTATACGTTATACGTTATACGTTATACGTTAAACGTTATACGTTATACGTTACACGTTATACGTTATACGTTACACGTTATACGTTATACGTTATACGTTACACGTTATACGTTATACGTTATACGCTATACGTTATACGTTATACGTTATACGTTGTACGTTATACGTTATACGTTATACGTTATACGTTAAACGTTATACGTTTCACGTTATAAGTTATACGTTATACGTTATACGTTATACGTTATACGTTACACGTTATACGTTATACGTTATACGTTATACGTTATACGTTAAACGTTATACGTTCTTCGTTATGCGTTGTACGTTATACGTTGTGCGTTATACGTTACACGTTATACGTTATACGTCACACGTTATACGTTATACGTTATACGTTATACGTTATATGTTATACGTAATACGTAATATGTAATACGTTATACGTTTTACGTTATTCGTTATACGTTCTTCGTTACACGTTGTACGTTATACGATATTCGTTATACGTTACACGTTATACGTTATTCGTTATACGTTATACGTTATACGTTATACGTTATACGTTATACGTTATACGTTATACGTTACACGTTATACGTTATGCGTCACACGTTATACGTTATACGTTACACGTTATACGTTATACGTTATACGTTATACGTTATACGTTATACGTTACACGTTATACGTTATACGTTATATGTTAAACGTTATACGTAATATGTAATACGTTATTCGTTTTACGTTATTCGTTATACGTTCTTCGTTACACGTTGTACGTTATACGTTATACGTTATACGTTATACGTTATACGTTATACGTTACACGTTATACGTTATACGATATATGTTATACGTTATACGTAATATGTAATACGTTATTCGTTTTACGTTATTCGTTATACGTTCTTCGTTACACGTTGTACGTTATACGTTATGCGTTATACGTTAAACGTTATACGTTATACGTTATAAGTTATACGTTATACGTTATACGTTATACGTTATACGTTATACGTTATACGTTATACGTTATACGTTATACGTTACACGTTATACGTTATACGTCACACGTTATACGTTATACGTCATACGTTGTACGTAATACGTTATACGTTATACGTTATACGTTATACGTTATACGTTATACGTTATACGTTATACGTTATACGTTATCCGTTATGCGTTATACGTTATACGTTATACGTTATACGTTATACGTTATACGTTATACGTTATACGTTATACGTTATACGTTATACGTTATACGTTACACGTTATACGATATACGTCACACGTTATACGTTATACGTTAGACGTTATACGTTATACGTTACACGTTACACGTTATACGTTATACGTTATACGTTACACGTTATACGTTATACGTCACACGTTATACGTTATACGTTACACGTTATACGTTATACGTTATACGTTATACGTTATACGTTATACGTTATACGTTATACGTTATACGTTATACGTTATACGTTATACGTTATACGTTATACGTTATACGTTATACGTTATACGTTATACGTTATACGTTATACGTTATACGTTATACGTTACACGTTATACGATATACGTCACACGTTATACGTTATACGTTAGACGTTATACGTTATACGTTACACGTTACACGTTATACGTTATACGTTATACGTTATACGTTATACGTTATACGTTATACGTTATACGTTATACGTTATACGTTATACGTTATACGTTATACGTTATACGTTATACGTTATACGTTATACGTTATACGTTATACGTTATACGTTATACGTTACACGTTATACGTCATACGTCACACGTTATACGTTATACGTCACACGTTATACGTTATACGTTATACGTTATACGTTATACGTTATACGTTATACGTTATACGTTACACGTTATACGTTATACGTTATACGTTATACGTTATACGTTACACTTTATACGTTATACGTTATATGTTATACGTTATACGTTATACGTTATACGTCATACGTTATACGTTACACGTTATACGTTCTTCGTTATACGTCACACGTTATACGTTATACGTTACACGTTGTACGTTTTACGTTCTTCGTTATACGTTACACGTTATACGTTATTCGTTATACGTTATACGTTATACGTTATACGTTATACGTTATACGTTATACGTTATACGTTATACGTTATACGTTACACGTTATACGTTATACGTCACACGTTATACGTTTTACGTTACACGTTATACGTTATACGTTATACGTTATACGTTATACGTTATACGTTATACGTTACACGTTATACGTTATACGATATATGTTATACGTTATACGTAATATGTAATACGTTATTCGTTTTACGTTATTCGTTATACGTTCTTCGTTACACGTTGTACGTTATACGTTATGCGTTATACGTTAAACGTTATACGTTATACGTTATAAGTTATACGTTATACGTTATACGTTATACGTTATACGTTATACGTTATACGTTATACGTTATACGTTATACGTTACACGTTATACGTTATACGTCACACGTTATACGTTATACGTCATACGTTGTACGTAATACGTTATACGTTATACGTTATACGTAATACGTTATACGTTATACGTTATACGTTATACGTTATACGTTATCCGTTATGCGTTATACGTTATACGTTATACGTTATACGTTATACGTTATACGTTATACGTTATACGTTATACGTTATACGTTATACGTTATACGTTACACGTTATACGATATACGTCACACGTTATACGTTATACGTTAGACGTTATACGTTATACGTTACACGTTACACGTTATACGTTATACGTTATACGTTATACGTTATACGTTATACGTTATACGTTATACGTTATACGTTATACGTTATACGTTATACGTTATACGTTATACGTTATACGTTATACGTTATACGTTATACGTTATACGTTATACGTTATACGTTACACGTTATACGTCATACGTCACACGTTATACGTTATACGTCACACGTTATACGTTATACGTTATACGTTATACGTTATACGTTATACGTTATACGTTATACGTTACACGTTATACGTTATACGTTATACGTTATACGTTATACGTTACACTTTATACGTTATACGTTATATGTTATACGTTATACGTTATACGTTATACGTCATACGTTGTACGTAATACGTTATACGTTATACGTTATACGTAATACGTTATACGTTATACGTTATACGTTATACGTTATACGTTATCCGTTATGCGTTATACGTTATACGTTATACGTTATACGTTACACGTTATACGTTACACGTTATACGTTACACGTTATAAGTTATACGTTATACGTTATACGTTATACGTTATACGTTATACGTTATACGTTATACGTTATACGTTACACGTTATACGTTATACGTCACACGTTATACGTTATACGTCATACGTTGTACGTAATACGTTATACGTTGTACGTTATACGTAATACGTTATACGTTATACGTTACACGTTATACGTTATACGTCACACGTTATACGTCACACGTTATACGTTATACGTTACACGTTATACGTTATACGTTATACGTTATACGTTACACGTTATACGTTATACGTCACACGTTATACGTTATACGTCATACGTTGTACGTAATACGTTATACGTTATACGTTATACGTAATACGTTATACGTTATACGTTACACGTTATACGTTATACGTCACAGGTTATACGTCACACGTTATACGTTATACGTTACACGTTATGCGTTATACGTTATACGTTATACGTTACACGTTATACGTTATACGTTATACGTTATACGTTATACGTCATAGCTTACACGATACACGTTATACGTCATACGTTATACGTTACACGTTATACGTCACACGTTATACGTTATACGTTACACGTTATACATTATACGTTATACCTTATACGTTATACGTCACACGTTATACGTTATACGTTATACGTTATACGTTATACGTTATACGTTATACGTTATACGTTACACGTTATACGTTATACGTTATACGTTATACGTTATACGTTATACTTTATACGTTATACGTTACATGTTATACGTTATACGTTATACGTTATACGTCATACGTTATACGTTACACGTTATACGTTCTTCGTTATACTTTATACGTTATACGTTATATGTTATACGTCACACGTTATACGTTATACGTTATACGTTATACGTCATACGTTATACGTTACACGTTATACGTCACACGTTATACGTTATACGTTACACGTTGTACGTTTTACGTTATTCGTTATACGTTACACGTTATACGTTATTCGTTATACGTTATACGTTATACGTTATACGTTATACGTTATACGTTATACGTTCTTTTTTTTTTTTTTTTTTTTTTTTTATTTTTTTTTTTTATTTTTTTTTTTATTAACGTGGGGGAAATCTTCGAAAGACCCCCCCGCCGCCTGGGGAGGGGCGGGGGGAGTGTGGGATTCCCCGCGCCCGGAAGGAAACCCATCGGGCGCGGGACCTACCCACTAAAACCCACCACGGTGGCCATCCTCGCACTATGCAGGGGGAGCACCTGGGACCGAAGACATCATAACATCAGGTGCTCCCCCGTGCAGGGCTCTCGCGCCCGTGTCCTCCCGTTCCAGGGAAGGGAGGGGGTACTTCACCCTCCCTTCCCTGTTTTCTCCTCGGCGCTCTGGCGCCCGACGTCGGAGCAGGGCCACACTGCTCCGACGTCCCACTCCCGGGGGCCGCCCGAGGGCGGCCGCGAGTCCCACACTCGCGACCGCCCACGGCCCCCATAGCCGCGCCGGAGGCACGGCCCTGGGACCGTGCCGTCGGCGCGGCCGCACCCCGGCTCGTACGCTCCCGAGGGCGGCTCTGGCCTCTCCGCCCTCGAGAGCGTCGCCGTCCCTTATTCCTCCCACCCCTCAGACGACGGGCGGTGGCACGAGCCTCAAGGGCTACGCACCCCCGCCCGCCGCTCTCAGGGTGGCCTCCCCAGCCCTTCCGGAGGCCCACCCGCCCCCGGCCTCGGACGAGGCCTCGCTCGCGGTCTCCCGCTCTCGCGAATGCGGCTCGCGGCCTCCTTCCGCGAGATTACCTCCTCGCAGAAGGAGGCCACGGCCCGCCACTTCGTCTCGCTGCCGAGCATGGCCTGTACCACGCCCGGCAGCGATAGGTCCGCCCCAATCACGGCCGTGAGGACACGGCGCTCCACCCCCCAGGCCGGACACACCTCGAGGGTGTGTTGCGCCGTGTCCT
The DNA here is from genome assembly GCF_051014685.1 of Ptiloglossa arizonensis. NCBI lineage: Eukaryota > Metazoa > Arthropoda > Insecta > Hymenoptera > Colletidae > Ptiloglossa > Ptiloglossa arizonensis. Next base: position 720,164 of record NW_027478646.1, on the reverse strand, counting down.
CGTCCGCTGAACAGTGCCAGCAGCGCGCCGCCTCTTCCACACCGATCCGGCACAGGTACTGACCGAAGCATCCGTGCCCGGACAGCACCTGCACCAACCGGTAGGTGAGTGAGCCGAAGCGCCTACCCAGCCACTCAAACAGGACCGGCTGGATAGCCCGGACAGTCCTCTGGCCGAACAACGGCTCGGCCAGCCGCTGCTGCCAAAGCTGCAGCATGGACTCCCGGGCCTGGCGCCTCAGGGCCTCCACCTCGCAGCCCGCCAGGACCACCCCATCCTCGCGGGCGCGCATGCGGCCCTCGTAGAAAGCCGCATGCGCGCCCGCGATCAAGTCCGCCGGGGGTAGCCCTGACAGGACGCTCGCCGCCTCATACGAAACGGTCCGGTACCCCCGGGCGATCCGCAGTGCAAGCCGCCTTTGAACCCGGCGCAGCAATACCTTGCTGCGCCGGGAGGCGGCCCGGTCGCCCGCCCAAACGGGGGCCCCGTATAGGGCCACCGAGTGGACCATTCCCGCGTAGAGGCGGCGAACCCGGTCACTCGGGCCCCGCAGGTTGGGGAGGATACGGCCCAAAGCGCCAACTATCCTCTCCAACCGCGGGGCCAGGGCCCGGAAATGGCCCTCGAAGCGCCAGTGGCTGTCGAGGTGAAGTCCCAGATATTTCATCTGAGACCCCACCTCGACGTCTGTCTCACCCACCCGGATCAGGGGGGGAGGCGGCTCTCCCCGGGGTCTATACATCCCGAGTACCTCGGTTTTGTGGAGAGCCACCTCCAAACCGATCCCCCTGATCCGGGAGACGACGCGCCGGACACCGTCCTCGGCGGCCCGAACAGCCCCCCTCCAGTCCCCCCCGACGGCCAACAACAAGGTGTCGTCCGCGTAACATGTCAGACTGACGCCGTCGGGGAGGTCTTCGGCCCGCAGGACGGTGTCGTACCCGAGGTTCCACAGCAGGGGTCCTAACACCGACCCCTGCGGAACCCCGGAGTACACCGCTCTCCTCTCCGTCCCGCACCGGCCCGGATACTCGATCCACCTGTCGCGGAGGTAGTCCTCGACGACTGCCCTAAGGTAGGCGGGGACTCGATGTTCCTCAAGCCCCATACGTTATACGTTACACGTTATACGTTATACGTTATACGTTATACGTTATACGTCATAGCTTACACGATACACGTTATACGTCATACGTTATACGTTACACGTTATACGTCACACGTTATACGTTACACGTTATACGTTACACGTTATAAGTTATACGTTATACGTTATACGTTATACGTTATACGTTATACGTTATACGTTATACGTTATACGTTATACGTTATACGTTATACGTTACACGTTATACGTTATACGTCACACGTTATACGTTATACGTCATACGTTGTACGTAATACGTTATACGTTATACGTTATACGTAATACGTTATACGTTATACGTTACACGTTATACGTTATACGTCACACGTTATACGTCACACGTTATACGTTATACGTTACACGTTATACGTTATACGTTATACGTTACACGTTATACGTTATACGTTATACGTTATACGTTATACGTCATAGCTTACACGATACACGTTATACGTCATACGTTATACGTTACACGTTATACGTCACACGTTATACGTTATACGTTACACGTTATACGTTATACGTTATACCTTATACGTTATACGTCACACGTTATACGTTATACGTTATACGTTATACGTTATACGTTATACGTTATACGTTACACGTTATACGTTATACGTTATACGTTATACGTTATACGTTATACTTTATACGTTATACGTTATATGTTATACGTTATACGTTATACGTTATACGTCATACGTTATACGTTACACGTTATACGTTCTTCGTTATACTTTATACGTTATACGTTATATGTTATACGTCACACGCTATACGTTATACGTTATACGTTATACGTCATACGTTATACGTTACACGTTATACGTCACACGTTATACGTTATACGTTACACGTTGTACGTTTTACGTTATTCGTTATACGTTACACGTTATACGTTATTCGTTATACGTTATACGTTATACGTTATACGTTATACGTTATACGTTATACGTTATACGTTATACGTTATACGTTATACGTTACACGTTATACGTTATACGTCACACGTTATACGTTTTACGTTACACGTTATACGTTATACGTTATACGTTATACGTTATACGTTATACGTTATACGTTACACGTTATACGTTATACGATATATGTTATACGTTATACGTAATATGTAATACGTTGTACGTAATACGTTATACGTTATACGTTATACGTAATACGTTATACGTTATACGTTATACGTTATACGTTATACGTTATACGTTATACGTTATACGTTATACGTTATACGTTATACGTCATAGCTTACACGATACACGTTATACGTCATACGTTATACGTTACACGTTATACGTCACACGTTATACGTTATACGTTACACGTTATACGTTATACGTTATACCTTATACGTTATACGTTATACGTTATACGTTATACGTTAAACGTTATACGTTATACGTTATACGTTATACGTCATAGCATACACGATACACGTTATACGTCATACGTTATACGTTACACGTTATACGTCACACGTTATACGTTATACGTTACACGTTATACGTTATACGTTATACGTTATACGTTATACGTTATACGTTATACATTATACGTTATACGTTATACGTTATACGTTATACGTTACACGTTATACGTTACACGTTATACGTTACACGTTATAAGTTATACGTTATACGTTATACGTTATACGTTATACGTTATACGTTATACGTTATACGTTATACGTTATACGTTACACGTTATACGTTATACGTCACACGTTATACGTTACACGTCATACGTTGTACGTTATACGTTATACGTTATACGTTATACGTTAAACGTTATACGTTTCACGTTATAAGTTATACGTTATACGTAATATGTAATACGTTTACGATTTACGTTATTCGTTATACGTTCTTCGTTATGCGTTGTACGTTATACGTTGTGCGTTATACGTTATACGTTATACGTGATACGTTATACGTTATACGTTATACGTTATACGTAATACGTTATACGTTATACGTTACACGTTATACGTTATACGTCACACGTTATACGTCACACGTTATACGTTATACGTTACACGTTATACGTTATACGTTATAAGTTATACGTTATACGTTATACGTTATACGTTATACGTTATACGTTATACGTTATACGTTATACGTTATACGTTATACGTTATACGTTATACGTTATACGTTATATGTTATACGTTATACGTAATATGTAATACGTTATACGATTTACGTTATTCGTTATACGTTCTTCGTTATGCGTTGTACGTTATACGTTGTGCGTTATACGTTACACGTTATACGTTATACGTCACACGTTATACGTTATACGTTATACGTTATACGTTATATGTTATACGTAATACGTAATATGTAATACGTTATACGTTTTACGTTATTCGTTATACGTTCTTCGTTACACGTTGTACGTTATACGATATTCGTTATACGTTACACGTTATACGTTATTCGTTATACGTTATACGTTATACGTTATACGTTATACGTTATACGTTATACGTTATACGTTACACGTTATACGTTATACGTCACACGTTATACGTTATACGTTACACGTTATACGTTATACGTTATACGTTATACGTTATACGTTATACGTTACACGTTATACGTTATACGTTATATGTTAAACGTTATACGTAATATGTAATACGTTATTCGTTTTACGTTATTCGTTATACGTTCTTCGTTACACGTTGTACGTTATACGTTATGCGTTAAACGTTAAACGTTATACGTTATACGCTATAAGTTATACGTTATACGTTATACGTTATACGTTATACGTTATACGTTATACGTTATACGTTACACGTTATACGTTATACGTCACACGTTATACGTTACACGTTATACGTTGTACGTAATACGTTATACGTTATACGTTATACGTTATACGTTATACGTTATACGTTATACGTTATACGTAATACGTTACACGTTATACGTCACAGCTTACACGATACACGTTATACGTCATACGTTATACGTTACACGTTATACGTCACACGTTATACGTTATACGTTACACGTTATACGTTATACGTTATACGTTATACGTTATACGTTATACGTTATACGTTACACGTTATACGTTATACGTTATACGTTATACGTTATACGTTATACGTTATACGTTATACGTTATACGTTATACGTTATTCGTTATACGTTATACGTTATAGGTTATACGTTATACGTAATACGTTATACGTTATACGTTATACGTCATACGTTATACGTTACACGTTATACGTCACACGTTATACGTTATACGTTACACGTTATACGTAATACGTTATACGTTATACGTTATACGTTATACGTTATACGTTAAACGTTATACGTTATACGTTATAAGTTATACGTTATACACTATATGTTATACGTTATACGTAATATGTAATACATTATACCATTTACGTTATTCGTTATACGTTCTTCGTTATGCGTTGTACGTTATACGTTGTGCGTTATACGTTATACGTTATACGTTATACGTTACACGTTATACGTCACACGTTATACGTTATACGTTACACGTTATACGTAATACGTTATACGTTATACGTTATACGTTATACGTTATACGTTAAACGTTATACGTTATACGTTATACGTTATACGTTATACGTTATACGTTATACGTTATACGTTATACGTTATACGTTATACGTTATACGTTATACGTTATACGTTATACGTTATACTTTATACGTTATACGTTATACGTTATACGTTATACGTTATACGTTATACGTTATACGTTATACGTTATACGTTATACGTTATACTTTATACGTTATACGTTATACGTTATACGTTATACGTTATACGTTATACGTTATACGTTACACGTTATACGTTATACGTCACACGTTATACGTTATACGTTACACGTTATACGTTATACGTTATACGTTATACGTTATACGTTATACGTTATACGTTATACGTTATACGTTATACGTTATACGTTATACGTTATACGTTATACGTTATACGTTATACGTTATACGTTATATGTTATACGTTATACGTAATATGTTATACGTTATACGATTTACGTTATTCGTTATACGTTCTTCGTTATACTTTATACGTTATACGTTATACGTTATACGTTATACGTTATACGTTATACGTTATACGTTACACGTTATACGATATACGTCACACGTTATACGTTATACGTTAGACGTTATACGTTATACGTTACACGTTACACGTTATACGTTATACGTTATACGTTATACGTTATACGTTATACGTTACACGTTATACGATATACGTCACACGTTATACGTTATACGTTAGACGTTATACGTTATACGTTACACGTTACACGTTATACGTTATACGTTATACGTTATACGTTATACGTTATACGTTATACGTTATACGTTATACGTTATACGTTATACGTTATACGTTATACGTTATACGTTATACGTTATACGTTATACGTTATACGTTATACGTTATACGTTACACGTTATACGTCATACGTCACACGTTATACGTTATACGTCACACGTTATACGTTATACGTTATACGTTATACGTTATACGTTATACGTTATACGTTACACGTTATACGTTATACGTTATACGTTATACGTTATACGTTATACTTTATACGTTATACGTTATATGTTATACGTTATACGTTATACGTTATACGTTATACGTCATACGTTATACGTTACACGTTATACGTTCTTCGTTATACTTTATACGTTATACGTTATATGTTATACGTCACACGTTATACGTTATACGTTATACGTTATACGTCATACGTTATACGTTACACGTTATACGTCACACGTTATACGTTATACGTTACACGTTGTACGTTTTACGTTATTCGTTATACGTTACACGTTATACGTTATTCGTTATACGTTATACGTTATACGTTATACGTTATACGTTATACGTTATACGTTATACGTTATACGTTATACGTTATACGTTATACGTTATACGTTATACGTTATGCGTTATACGTTAAACGTTATACGTTATACGTTATAAGTTATACGTTATACGTTATACGTTATACGTTATACGTTATACGTTATACGTTATACGTTATTCGTTACACGTTATACGTTATACGTCACACGTTATACGTTATACGTCATACGTTGTACGTAATACGTTATACGTTATACGTTATACGTAATACGTTATACGTTATACGTTATACGTTATACGTTATGCGTTATACGTTATGCGTTATACGTTATACGTTATACGTTATACGTTACACGTTATACGTTACACGTTATACGTTACACGTTATAAGTTATACGTTATACGTTATACGTTATACGTTATACGTTATACGTTATACGTTATACGTTATACGTTATACGTTACACGTTATACGTTATACGTCACACGTTATACGTTATACGTCATACGTTGTACGTAATACGTTATACGTTGTACGTTATACGTAATACGTTATACGTTATACGTTACACGTTATACGTTATACGTCACACGTTATACGTCACACGTTATACGTTATACGTTACACGTTATACGTTATACGTTATACGTTATACGTTACACGTTATACGTTATACATTATACGTTATACGTTATACGTTATACGTTATACGTTATACGCTATACGTTATACGTTATACGTTACACGTTATACGTTATACGTTACACGTTATACGTTATACGTTATACGTTATACGTTATACGTAATACGTTATACGTTATACGTTATACGTTATACGTTATGCGTTATACGTTATACGTTATACGTTATACGTTATACGTTATACGTTACACGTTATACGTTACACGTTATACGTTACACGTTATAAGTTATACGTTATACGTTATACGTTATACGTTATACGTTATACGTTATACGTTATACGTTATACGTTATACGTTATACGTTACACGTTATACGTTATACGTCACACGTTATACGTTACACGTCATACGTTGTACGTAATACGTTATACGTTATACGTTATACGTTATACGTTATACGTTATACGTTACACGTTATACGTTATACGTCACACGTTATACGTTATACGTCATACGTTGTACGTAATACGTTATACGTTGTACGTTATACGTAATACGTTATACGTTATACGTTACACGTTATACGTTATACGTCACACGTTATACGTCACACGTTATACGTTATACGTTACACGTTATACGTTATACGTTATACGTTATACGTTACACGTTAAACGTTATACATTATACGTTATACGTTATACGTTATACGTTATACGTTATACGCTATACGTTATACGTTATACGTTACACGTTATACGTTATACGTTACACGTTATACGTTATACGTTATACGTTATACGTTATACGTTATACGTCATAGCTTACACGATACACGTTATACGTCATACGTTATACGTTACACGTTATACGTCACACGTTATACGTTATACGTTACACGTTATACGTTATACGTTATACCTTATACGTTATACGTTATACGTTATACGTTATACGTTAAACGTTATACGTTATACGTTATACGTTATACGTCATAGCTTACACGATACACGTTATACGTCATACGTTATACGTTACACGTTATACGTCACACGTTATACGTTATACGTTACACGTTATACGTTATACGTTATACGTTATACGTTATACGTTATACGTTATACGTTATACGTTATACGTTATACGTTATACGTTATACGTTATACGTTATACGTTACACGTTATACGTTACACGTTATACGTTACACGTTATACGTTATACGTCACACGTTATACGTCACACGTTATACGTTATACGTTACACGTTATACGTTATACGTTATACGTTATACGTTACACGTTATACGTTATACGTTATACGTTATACGTTATACGTCATAGCTTACACGATACACGTTATACGTCATACGTTATACGTTACACGTTATACGTCACACGTTATACGTTACACGTTATACGTTACACGTTATAAGTTATACGTTATACGTTATACGTTATACGTTATACGTTATACGTTATACGTTATACGTTATACGTTATACGTTATACGTTATACGTTATACGTTATACGTAATACGTTACACGTTATACGTTATACGTCACACGTTATACGTTATACGTCATACGTTGTACGTAATACGTTATACGTTATACGTTATACGTAATACGTTATACGTTATACGTTACACGTTATACGTTATACGTCACACGTTATACGTCACACGTTATACGTTATACGTTACACGTTATACGTTATACGTTATACGTTATACGTTACACGTTATACGTTATACGTTATACGTTATACGTTATACGTCATAGCTTACACGATACACGTTATACGTCATACGTTATACGTTACACGTTATACGTCACACGTTATACGTTATACGTTACACGTTATACGTTATACGTTATACCTTATACGTTATACGTCACACGTTATACGTTATACGTTATACGTTATACGTTATACGTTATACGTTATACGTTACACGTTATACGTTATACGTTATACGTTATACGTTATACGTTATACTTTATACGTTATACGTTATACGTTACACGTTATACGTCACACGTTATACGTTATACGTTACACGTTGTACGTTTTACGTTATTCGTTATACGTTACACGTTATACGTTATTCGTTATACGTTATACGTTATACGTTATACGTTATACGTTATACGTTATACGTTATACGTTATACGTTATACGTTATACGTTATACGTTATACGTTATACGTTATACGTTATACGTTATACGTTATACGTTATACGTTACACGTTATACGTTACACGTTATACGTTATACGTTATACGTTACACGTTATACGTTATACGTTATACGTTATACGTTATACGTTATACGTCATAGCTTACACGATACACGTTATACGTCATACGTTATACGTTACACGTTATACGTCACACGTTATACGTTATACGTTACACGTTATACGTTATACGTTATACCTTATACGTTATACGTCACACGTTATACGTTATACGTTATACGTTATACGTTATACGTTATACGTTATACGTTATACGTTACACGTTATACGTTATACGTTATACGTTATACGTTATACGTTATACGTCATAGCTTACACGATACACGTTATACGTCATACGTTATACGTTACACGTTATACGTCACACGTTATACGTTATACGTTACACGTTATACGTCACACGTTATACGTTATACGTTACACGTTATACGTTATACGTTATACCTTATACGTTATACGTCACACGTTATACGTTATACGTTATACGTTATACGTTATACGTTATACGTTATACGTTATACGTTACACGTTATACGTTATACGTTATACGTTATACGTTATACGTTATACTTTATACGTTATACGTTATACGTTACACGTTATACGTCACACGTTATACGTTATACGTTACACGTTGTACGTTTTACGTTATTCGTTATACGTTACACGTTATACGTTATTCGTTATACGTTATACGTTATACGTTCTTCGTTATACTTTATACGTTATACGTTATATGTTATACGTCACACGTTATACGTTATACGTTATACGTTATACGTCATACGTTATACGTTACACGTTATACGTCACACGTTATACGTTATACGTTACACGTTGTACGTTTTACGTTATTCGTTATACGTTACACGTTATACGTTATTCGTTATACGTTATACGTTATACGTTATACGTTATACGTTATACGTTATACGTTATACGTTATACGTTATACGTTACACGTTATACGTTAAACGTCACACGTTATACGTTTTACGTTACACGTTATACGTTATACGTTATACGTTATACGTTATACGTTATACGTTATACGTTACACGTTATACGTTATACGATATATGTTATACGTTATACGTAATATGTAATACGTTATTCGTTTTACGTTATTCGTTATACGTTCTTCGTTACACGTTGTACGTTATACGTTATGCGTTATACGTTAAACGTTATACGTTATACGTTATAAGTTATACGTTATACGTTATACGTTATACGTTATACGTTATACGTTATACGTTATACGTTACACGTTATACGTTATACGTCACACGTTATACGTTATACGTAATACGTTGTACGTAATACGTTATACGTTATACGTTATACGTAATACGTTATACGTTATACGTTATACGTTATACGTTATACGTTATACGTTATACGTTATACGTTATACGTTATACGTTATACGTTATACGTTACACGTTATACGTTACACGTTATACGTTACACGTTATAAGTTATACGTTATACGTTATACGTTATACGTTATGAGTTATACGTTATACGTTATACGTTATACGTTACACGTTATACGTTATACGTCACACGTTATACGTTATACGTCATACGTTGTACGTAATACGTTATACGTTATACGTTATACGTAATACGTTATACGTTATACGTTACACGTTATACGTTATACGTCACACGTTATACGTCACACGTTATACGTTATACGTTACACGTTATACGTTATACGTTATACGTTATACGTTACACGTCATACGTTATACGTTATACGCTATACGTTATACGTTATACGTTATACGTTATACGTTATACGTTATACGTTATACGTTACACGTTATACGTTATACGTTACACGTTATACGTTATACGTTATACGTTATACGTTATACGTCATAGCTTACACGATACACGTTATACGTCATACGTTATACGTTACACGTTATACGTCACACGTTATACGTTATACGTTACACGTTATACGTTATACGTTATATCTTATACGTTATACGTTATACGTTATACGTTATACGTTAAACGTTATACGTTATACGTTATACGTTATACGTCATAGCTTACACGATACACGTTATACGTCATACGTTATACGTTACACGTTATACGTCACACGTTATACGTTATACGTTAAACGTTATACGTTATACGTTATACGTTATACGTTATACGTTATACGTTATACGTTATACGTTATACGTTATACGTTATACGTTATACGTTACACGTTATACGTTACACGTTATACGTTACACGTTATAAGTTATACGTTATACGTTATACGTTATACGTTATACGTTATACGTTATACGTTATACGTTATACGTTATACGTTATACGTTACACGTTATACGTTATACGTCACACGTTATACGTTACACGTCATACGTTGTACGTAATACGTTATACGTTATACGTTATACGTTATACGTTATACGTTATACGTTACACGTTATACGTTATACGTCACACGTTATACGTTATACGTCATACGTTGTACGTAATACGTTATACGTTGTACGTTATACGTAATACGTTATACGTTATACGTTACACGTTATACGTTATACGTCACACGTTATACGTCACACGTTATACGTTATACGTTACACGTTATACGTTATACGTTATACGTTATACGTTACACGTTATACGTTATACATTATACGTTATACGTTATACGTTATACGTTATACGTTATACGCTATACGTTATACGTTATACGTTACACGTTATACGTTATACGTTACACGTTATACGTTATACGTTATACGTTATACGTTATACGTTATACGTCATAGCTTACACGATACACGTTATACGTCATACGTTATACGTTACACGTTATACGTCACACGTTATACGTTATACGTTACACGTTATACGTTATACGTTATACCTTATACGTTATACGTTATACGTTATACGTTATACGTTAAACGTTATACGTTATACGTTATACGTTATACGTCATAGCTTACACGATACACGTTATACGTCATACGTTATACGTTACACGTTATACGTCACACGTTATACGTTATACGTTACACGTTATACGTTATACGTTATACGTTATACGTTATACGTTATACGTTATACGTTATACGTTATACGTTATACGTTATACGTTATACGTTATACGTTATACGTTACACGTTATACGTTACACGTTATACGTTACACGTTATACGTTATACGTCACACGTTATACGTCACACGTTATACGTTATACGTTACACGTTATACGTTATACGTTATACGTTATACGTTACACGTTATACGTTATACGTTATACGTTATACGTTATACGTCATAGCTTACACGATACACGTTATACGTCATACGTTATACGTTACACGTTATACGTCACACGTTATACGTTACACGTTATACGTTACACGTTATAAGTTATACGTTATACGTTATACGTTATACGTTATACGTTATACGTTATACGTTATACGTTATACGTTATACGTTATACGTTATACGTTATACGTAATACGTTACACGTTATACGTTATACGTCACACGTTATACGTTATACGTCATACGTTGTACGTAATACGTTATACGTTATACGTTATACGTAATACGTTATACGTTATACGTTACACGTTATACGTTATACGTCACACGTTATACGTCACACGTTATACGTTATACGTTACACGTTATACGTTATACGTTATACGTTATACGTTACACGTTATACGTTATACGTTATACGTTATACGTTATACGTCATAGCTTACACGATACACGTTATACGTCATACGTTATACGTTACACGTTATACGTCACACGTTATACGTTATACGTTACACGTTATACGTTATACGTTATACCTTATACGTTATACGTCACACGTTATACGTTATACGTTATACGTTATACGTTATACGTTATACGTTATACGTTACACGTTATACGTTATACGTTATACGTTATACGTTATACGTTATACTTTATACGTTATACGTTATACGTTACACGTTATACGTCACACGTTATACGTTATACGTTACACGTTGTACGTTTTACGTTATTCGTTATACGTTACACGTTATACGTTATTCGTTATACGTTATACGTTATAAGTTATACGTTATACGTTATACGTTATACGTTATACGTTATACGTTATACGTTATACGTTATACGTTATACGTTATACGTTATACGTTATACGTTATACGTTATACGTTATACGTTACACGTTATACGTTACACGTTATACGTTATACGTTATACGTTACACGTTATACGTTATACGTTATACGTTATACGTTATACGTTATACGTCATAGCTTACACGATACACGTTATACGTCATACGTTATACGTTACACGTTATACGTCACACGTTATACGTTATACGTTACACGTTATACGTTATACGTTATACCTTATACGTTATACGTCACACGTTATACGTTATACGTTATACGTTATACGTTATACGTTATACGTTATACGTTATACGTTACACGTTATACGTTATACGTTATACGTTATACGTTATACGTTATACGTCATAGCTTACACGATACACGTTATACGTCATACGTTATACGTTACACGTTATACGTCACACGTTATACGTTATACGTTACACGTTATACGTCACACGTTATACGTTATACGTTACACGTTATACGTTATACGTTATACCTTATACGTTATACGTCACACGTTATACGTTATACGTTATACGTTATACGTTATACGTTATACGTTATACGTTATACGTTACACGTTATACGTTATACGTTATACGTTATACGTTATACGTTATACTTTATACGTTATACGTTATACGTTACACGTTATACGTCACACGTTATACGTTATACGTTACACGTTGTACGTTTTACGTTATTCGTTATACGTTACACGTTATACGTTATTCGTTATACGTTATACGTTATACGTTATACGTTATACGTTATACGTTATACGTTATACGTTATACGTTACACGTTATACGTTATACGTCACACGTTATACGTTCTACGTCATACGTTGTACGTAATACGTTATACGTTATACGTTATACGTAATACGTTATACGTTATACGTTATACGTTATACGTTATACGTTATACGTTATACGTCATAGCTTACACGATACACGTTATACGTCATACGTTATACGTTACACGTTATACGTTATACGTTATACGTTATACGTTACACGTTATACGTTATACGTTATACGTTATACGTTATACGTCATAGCTTACACGATACACGTTATACGTCATACGTTATACGTTACACGTTATACGTCACACGTTATACGTTATACGTTACACGTTATACGTTATACGTTATACCTTATACGTTATACGTCACACGTTATACGTTATACGTTATACGTTATACGTTATACGTTATACGTTATACGTTATACGTCACACGTTATACGTTATACGTTACACGTTATACGTTATACGTTATACCTTATACGTTATACGTTATACGTTATACGTTATACGTTAAACGTTATACGTTATACGTTATACGTTATACGTCATAGCTTACACGATACACGTTATACGTCATACGTTATACGTTACACGTTATACGTCACACGTTATACGTTATACGTTACACGTTATACGTTATACGTTATACGTTATACGTTATACGTTATACGTTATACGTTATACGTTATACGTTATACGTTATACGTTATACGTTATACGTTATACGTTACACGTTATACGTTACACGTTATACGTTACACGTTATACGTTATACGTCACACGTTATACGTCACACGTTATACGTTATACGTTACACGTTATACGTTATACGTTATACGTTATACGTTACACGTTATACGTTATACGTTATACGTTATACGTTATACGTCATAGCTTACACGATACACGTTATACGTCATACGTTATACGTTACACGTTATACGTCACACGTTATACGTTACACGTTATACGTTACACGTTATAAGTTATACGTTATACGTTATACGTTATACGTTATACGTTATACGTTATACGTTATACGTTATACGTTATACGTTATACGTTATACGTTATACGTAATACGTTACACGTTATACGTTATACGTCACACGTTATACGTTATACGTCATACGTTGTACGTAATACGTTATACGTTATACGTTATACGTAATACGTTATACGTTATACGTTACACGTTATACGTTATACGTCACACGTTATACGTCACACGTTATACGTTATACGTTACACGTTATACGTCATACGTTATACGTTATACGTTACACGTTATACGTTATACGTTATACGTTATACGTTATACGTCATAGCTTACACGATACACGTTATACGTCATACGTTATACGTTACACGTTATACGTCACACGTTATACGTTATACGTTACACGTTATACGTTATACGTTATACCTTATACGTTATACGTCACACGTTATACGTTATACGTTATACGTTATACGTTATACGTTATACGTTATACGTTACACGTTATACGTTATACGTTATACGTTATACGTTATACGTTATACTTTATACGTTATACGTTATACGTTACACGTTATACGTCACACGTTATACGTTATACGTTACACGTTGTACGTTTTACGTTATTCGTTATACGTTACACGTTATACGTTATTCGTTATACGTTATACGTTATACGTTATACGTTATACGTTATACGTTATACGTTATACGTTATACGTTATACGTTATACGTTATACGTTATACGTTATACGTTATACGTTATACGTTATACGTTATACGTTATACGTTACACGTTATACGTTACACGTTATACGTTATACGTTATACGTTACACGTTATACGTTATACGTTATACGTTATACGTTATACGTTATACGTCATAGCTTACACGATACACGTTATACGTCATACGTTATACGTTACACGTTATACGTCACACGTTATACGTTATACGTTACACGTTATACGTTATACGTTATACCTTATACGTTATACGTCACACGTTATACGTTATACGTTATACGTTATACGTTATACGTTATACGTTATACGTTATACGTTACACGTTATACGTTATACGTTATACGTTATACGTTATACGTTATACGTCATAGCTTACACGATACACGTTATACGTCATACGTTATACGTTACACGTTATACGTCACACGTTATACGTTATACGTTACACGTTATACGTCACACGTTATACGTTATACGTTACACGTTATACGTTATACGTTATACCTTATACGTTATACGTCACACGTTATACGTTATACGTTATACGTTATACGTTATACGTTATACGTTATACGTTATACGTTACACGTTATACGTTATACGTTATACGTTATACGTTATACGTTATACTTTATACGTTATACGTTATACGTTATACGTTATACGTCACACGTTATACGTTATACGTTACACGTTGTACGTTTTACGTTATTCGTTATACGTTACACGTTATACGTTATTCGTTATACGTTATACGTTATACGTTATACGTTATACGTTATACGTTATACGTTATACGTTATACGTTACACGTTATACGTTATACGTCACACGTTATACGTTCTACGTCATACGTTGTACGTAATACGTTATACGTTATACGTTATACGTAATACGTTATACGTTATACGTTATACGTTATACGTTATACGTTATACGTTATACGTCATAGCTTACACGATACACGTTATACGTCATACGTTATACGTTACACGTTATACGTTATACGTTATACGTTATACGTTACACGTTATACGTTATACGTTATACGTTATACGTTATACGTCATAGCTTACACGATACACGTTATACGTCATACGTTATACGTTACACGTTATACGTCACACGTTATACGTTATACGTTACACGTTATACGTTATACGTTATACCTTATACGTTATACGTCACACGTTATACGTTATACGTTATACGTTATACGTTATACGTTATACGTTATACGTTATACGTTACACGTTATACGTTATACGTTATACGTTATACGTTATACGTTATACTTTATACGTTATACGTTATACGTTACACGTTATACGTCACACGTTATACGTTATACGTTACACGTTGTACGTTTTACGTTATTCGTTATACGTTACACGTTATACGTTATTCGTTATACGTTATACGTTATACGTTATACGTTATACGTTATACGTTATACGTTATACGTTATACGTTATACGTTACACGTTATACGTTATACGTCACACGTTATACGTTTTACGTTACCCGTTATACGTTATACGTTATACGTTATACGTTATACGTTATACGTTATACGTTACACGTTATACGTTATACGATATATGTTATACGTTATACGTAATATGTAATACGTTATTCGTTTTACGTTATTCGTTATACGCTCTTCGTTACACGTTGTACGTTATACGTTATGCGTTATACGTTAAACGTTATACGTTATACGTTATAAGTTATACGTTATACGTTATACGTTATACGTTATACGTTATACGTTATACGTTATACGTTATACGTTATACGTTACACGTTATACGTTATACGTCACACGTTATACGTTCTACGTCATACGTTGTACGTAATACGTTATACGTTATACGTTATACGTAATACGTTATACGTTATACGTTATACGTTATACGTTATACGTTATACGTTATACGTTATACGTTATACGTTATACGTTATACGTCACACGTTATACGTTTTACGTTACACGTTATACGTTATACGTTATACGTTATACGTTATACGTTATACGTTATACGTTACACGTTATACGTTATACGATATATGTTATACGTTATACGTAATATGTAATACGTTATTCGTTTTACGTTATTCGTTATACGTTCTTCGTTACACGTTGTACGTTATACGTTATGCGTTATACGTTAAACGTTATACGTTATACGTTATAAGTTATACGTTATACGTTATACGTTATACGTTATACGTTATACGTTATACGTTATACGTTATACGTTATACGTTATACGTTACACGTTATACGTTATACGTCACACGTTATACGTTCTACGTCATACGTTGTACGTAATACGTTATACGTTATACGTTATACGTAATACGTTATACGTTATACGTTATACGTTATACGTTATACGTTATACGTTATACGTTATACGTTATACGTTATACGTTATACGTTACACGTTATACGTTACACGTTATACGTTACACGTTATAAGTTATACGTTATACGTTATACGTTATACGTTATACGTTATACGTTATACGTTATACGTTATACGTTATACGTTATACGTTATACGTTATACGTTATACGTTATACGTTATACGTTATACGTTATACGTTATACGTTATACGTTATACGTTACACGTTATACGTTACACGTTATACGTTACACGTTATAAGTTATACGTTATACGTTATACGTTATACGTTATACGTTATACGTTATACGTCACACGTTATACGTTATACGTCATACGTTGTACGTAATACGTTATACGTTATACGTTATACGTAATACGTTATACGTTATACGTTACACGTTATACGTTATACGTCACACGTTATACGTCACACGTTATACGTTATACGTTACACGTTATACGTTATACGTTATACGTTATACGTTACACGTTATACGTTATACGTTATACGTTATACGTTATACGTTATACGTTATACGTTATACGTTATACGTTATACGTTATACGTTACACGTTATACGTTATACGTTACACGTTATACGTTATACGTTATACGTTATACGTTATACGTCATAGCTTACACGATACACGTTATACGTCATACGTTATACGTTACACGTTATACGTCACACGTTATACGTTATACGTTACACGTTATACGTTATACGTTATACCTTATACGTTATACGTTATACGTTATACGTTATACGTTAAACGTTATACGTTATACGTTATACGTTATACGTCATAGCTTACACGATACACGTTATACGTCATACGTTATACGTTACACGTTATACGTCACACGTTATACGTTATACGTTACACGTTATACGTTATACGTTATACGTTCTACGTTATACGTTATACGTTATACGTTATACGTTATACGTTATACGTTATACGTTATACGTTATACGTTACACGTTATACGTTACACGTTATACGTTACACGTTATAAGTTATACGTTATACGTTATACGTTATACGTTATACGTTATACGTTATACGTTATACGTTATACGTTATACGTTATACGTTACACGTTATACGTTATACGTCACACGTTATACGTTACACGTCATACGTTGTACGTAATACGTTATACGTTATACGTTATACGTAATACGTTATACGTTATACGTTACACGTTATACGTTATACGTCACACGTTATACGTCACACGTTATACGTTATACGTTATACGTTATACGTTATACGTCATTGCTTACACGATACACGTTATACGTCATACGTTATACGTTACACGTTATACGTCACACGTTATACGTTATACGTTACACGTTATACGTTATACGTTATACCTTATACGTTATACGTTATACGTTATACGTTATACGTTAAACGTTATACGTTATACGTTATACGTTATACGTCATAGCTTACACGATACACGTTATACGTCATACGTTATACGTTACACGTTATACGTCACACGTTATACGTTATACGTTACACGTTATACGTTATACGTTATACCTTATACGTTATACGTCACACGTTATACGTTATACGTTATACGTTATACGTTATACGTTATACGTTATACGTTATACGTTACACGTTATACGTTATACGTTATACGTTATACGTTATACGTTATACTTTATACGTTATACGTTATATGTTATACGTTATACGTTATACGTCATACGTTACACGTTACACGTTATACGTTCTTCGTTATACTTTATACGTTATACGTTATATGTTATACGTCACCCGTTATACGTTATACGTTATACGTTATACGTTATACGTTATACGTTACACGTTATACGTTATACGTTATACGTTATACGTTATACGTTATACGTTATACGTTATACGTTATACGTTATACGTTATACGTTACACGTTATACGTTATACGTTACACGTTATACGTTATACGTTATACGTTATACGTTATACGTCATAGCTTACACGATACACGTTATACGTCATACGTTATACGTTACACGTTATACGTCACACGTTATACGTTATACGTTACACGTTATACGTTATACGTTATACCTTATACGTTATACGTTATACGTTATACGTTATACGTTATACGTTAAACGTTATACGTTATACGTTATACGTTATACGTTATACGTCATAGCTTACACGATACACGTTATACGTCATACGTTATACGTTACACGTTATACGTCACACGTTATACGTTATACGTTACACGTTATACGTTATACGTTATACCTTATACGTTATACGTCACACGTTATACGTTATACGTTATACGTTATACGTTATACGTTATACGTTATACGTTACACGTTATACGTTATACGTTATACGTTATACGTTATACGTTATACTTTATACGTTATACGTTATATGTTATACGTTATACGTTATACGTTATACGTCATACGTTATACGTTACACGTTATACGTTCTTCGTTATACTTTATACGTTATACGTTATATGTTATACGTCACACGTTATACGTTATACGTTATACGTTATACGTCATACGTTATACGTTACACGTTATACGTCACACGTTATACGTTATACGTTACACGTTGTACGTTTTACGTTATTCGTTATACGTTACACGTTATACGTTATTCGTTATACGTTATACGTTATACGTTATACGTTATACGTTATACGTTATACGTTATACGTTATACGTTATACGTTACACGTTATACGTTAAACGTCACACGTTATACGTTTTACGTTACACGTTATACGTTATACGTTATACGTTATACGTTATACGTTATACGTTATACGTTACACGTTATACGTTATACGATATATGTTATACGTTATACGTAATATGTAATACGTTATTCGTTTTACGTTATTCGTTATACGTTCTTCGTTACACGTTGTACGTTATACGTTATGCGTTATACGTTAAACGTTATACGTTATACGTTATAAGTTATACGTTATACGTTATACGTTATACGTTATACGTTATACGTTATACGTTATACGTTACACGTTATACGTTATACGTCACACGTTATACGTTATACGTAATACGTTGTACGTAATACGTTATACGTTATACGTTATACGTAATACGTTATACGTTATACGTTATACGTTATACGTTATACGTTATACGTTATACGTTATACGTTATACGTTATACGTTATACGTTATACGTTACACGTTATACGTTACACGTTATACGTTACACGTTATAAGTTATACGTTATACGTTATACGTTATACGTTATGAGTTATACGTTATACGTTATACGTTATACGTTACACGTTATACGTTATACGTCACACGTTATACGTTATACGTCATACGTTGTACGTAATACGTTATACGTTATACGTTATACGTAATACGTTATACGTTATACGTTACACGTTATACGTTATACGTCACACGTTATACGTCACACGTTATACGTTATACGTTACACGTTATACGTTATACGTTATACGTTATACGTTACACGTTATACGTTATACGTTATACGCTATACGTTATACGTTATACGTTATACGTTATACGTTATACGTTATACGTTATACGTTACACGTTATACGTTATACGTTACACGTTATACGTTATACGTTATACGTTATACGTTATACGTCATAGCTTACACGATACACGTTATACGTCATACGTTATACGTTACACGTTATACGTCACACGTTATACGTTATACGTTACACGTTATACGTTATACGTTATACCTTATACGTTATACGTTATACGTTATACGTTATACGTTAAACGTTATACGTTATACGTTATACGTTATACGTCATAGCTTACACGATACACGTTATACGTCATACGTTATACGTTACACGTTATACGTCACACGTTATACGTTATACGTTAAACGTTATACGTTATACGTTATACGTTATACGTTATACGTTATACGTTATACGTTATACGTTATACGTTATACGTTATACGTTATACGTTACACGTTATACGTTACACGTTATACGTTACACGTTATAAGTTATACGTTATACGTTATACGTTATACGTTATACGTTATACGTTATACGTTATACGTTATACGTTATACGTTATACGTTACACGTTATACGTTATACGTCACACGTTATACGTTACACGTCATACGTTGTACGTAATACGTTATACGTTATACGTTATACGTAATACGTTATACGTTATACGTTACACGTTATACGTTATACGTTATACGTTATACGTTATACGTCATAGCTTACACGATACACGTTATACGTCATACGTTATACGTTACACGTTATACGTCACACGTTATACGTTATACGTTACACGTTATACGTTATACGTTATACCTTATACGTTATACGTTATACGTTATACGTTATACGTTAAACGTTATACGTTATACGTTATACGTTATACGTTATACGTCATAGCTTACACGATACACGTTATACGTCATACGTTATACGTTACACGTTATACGTCACACGTTATACGTTATACGTTACACGTTATACGTTATACGTTATACGTTATACGTTATACGTTATACGTTATACGTTATACGTTATACGTTATACGTTACACGTTATACGTTATACGTTACACGTTATACGTTATACGTTATACGTTATACGTTATACGTCATAGCTTACACGATACACGTTAAACGTCATACGTTATACGTTACACGTTATACGTCACACGTTATACGTTATACGTTACACGTTATACGTTATACGTTATACCTTATACGTTATACGTTATACGTTATACGTTATACGTTATACGTTAAACGTTATACGTTATACGTTATACGTTATACGTCATAGCTTACACGATACACGTTATACGTCATACGTTATACGTTACACGTTATACGTCACACGTTATACGTTATACGTTACACGTTATACGTTATACGTTATACGTTATACGTTACACGTTATACGTTATACGTTATACGTTATACGTTATACGTTATACTTTATACGTTATACGTTATATGTTATACGTTATACGTTATACGTTATACGTCATACGTTATACGTTACACGTTATACGTTCTTCGTTATACTTTATACGTTATACGTTATACGTTATACGTTATACGTTATACGTTATACGTTATACGTTACACGTTATACGTTATACGTCACACGTTATACGTTACACGTCATACGTTGTACGTAATACGTTATACGTTATACGTTATACGTAATACGTTATACGTTATACGTTACACGTTATACGTTATACGTCACACGTTATACGTCACACGTTATACGTTATACGTTACACGTTATACGTTACACGTCATACGTTGTACGTAATACGTTATACGTTATACGTTATACGTAATACGTTATACGTTATACGTTACACGTTATACGTTATACGTCACACGTTATACGTCACACGTTATACGTTATACGTTACACGTTATACGTTATACGTTACACGTCATACGTTGTACGTAATACGTTATACGTTATACGTTATACGTAATACGTTATACGTTATACGTTACACGTTATACGTTATACGTCACACGTTATACGTCACACGTTATACGTTATACGTTACACGTTATACGTTATACGTTATACGTTATACGTTATACGTTATACGTTACACGTTATACGTTATACGTTATACGTTATACGTTATACGTCATAGCTTACACGATACACGTTATACGTCATACGTTATACGTCACACGTTATACGTTACACGTTATACGTTATACCTTATACGTTATACGTTATACGTTATACGTTATACGTTATACGTTAAACGTTATACGTTATACGTTACACGTTATACGTTATACGTCACACGTTATACGTTATACGTCATACGTTGTACGTAATACGTTATACGTTATACGTTATACGTAATACGTTATACGTTATACGTTATACGTTATACGTTATACGTTATACGTTATACGTTATACGTTATACGTTATACGTTACACGTTATAAGTTATACGTCACGCGTAATACGTTATACGTTACACGTTATACGTTATACGTTATACGTTATACGTTAAACGTTATACGTTATACGTTATACGTTATACGTTATACGTTATACGTTATACGTTATACGTTATACGTAATACGTTACACGTTATACGTCACAGCTTACACGATACACGTCATACGTCATACGTTATTCGTTACACGTTATACGTCACACGTTATACGTCACACGTTATACGTCACACGTTATACGTTATACGTTATACGTTACACGTTATAAGTTATACGTTATACGTTATACGTTATACGTTATACGTTATACGTTATACGTTATACGTTACACGTTATACGTCACACGTTATACGTTATACGTTATACGTTACACGTTATAAGTTATACGTCACACGTAATACGTTATACGTTACACGTTATACGTTATACGTTATACGTTATACGTTAAACGTTATACGTTATACGTTATACGTTATATGTTATACGTTATACGTTATACGTTATACGTTACACGTTATACGTAATACGTTATACGTTATACGTTATACGTTATACGTTATACGTTATACGTTATACGTTATACGTTATACGTTATACGTTACACGTTATAAGTTATACGTCACGCGTAATACGTTATACGTTACACGTTATACGTTATACGTTATACGTTACACGTTATACGTTATACGTTATACGTTATACGTTATACGTTATACGTTATACGTTATACGTTAAACGTTATACGTTATACGTTATACGTTATACGTCATAGCTTACACGATACACGTTATACGTCATACGTTATACGTTACACGTTATACGTCACACGTTATACGTTATACGTTACACGTTATACGTTATACGTTATACGTTATACGTTATACGTTATACGTTATACGTTATACGTTATACGTTATACGTTACACGTTATACGTCACACGTTATACGTTATACGTTATACGTTACACGTTATAAGTTATACGTCACACGTAATACGTTATACGTTACACGTTATACGTTATACGTTATACGTTATACGTTAAACGTTATACGTTATACGTTATACGTTATATGTTATACGTTATACGTTATACGTTATACGTTACACGTTATACGTTGCACGTTATACGTTACACGTTATAAGTTATACGTTATACGTTGTACGTTATACGTTACACGTTATACGTCACACGTTATACGTTATACGTTACACGTTATACGTTATACGTTATACGTTATACGTTAAACGTTATACGTTATACGTTATACGTTATACGTTATACGTTACACGTTATAAGTTATACGTCACGCGTAATACGTTATACGTTACACGTTATACGTTATACGTTATACGTTATACGTTAAACGTTATACGTTATACGTTACACGTTATACGTCACACGTTATACGTTATACGTTATACGTTATACGTCATACGTTATACGTTACCCGTTGTACGTCACACGTTATACGTTATACGTTACACGTTATACGTTATACGTTATACGTTATACGTTATACGTTATACGTTATACGTTATACGTTATACGTTATACGTTATACGTTATACGTTATACGTTATACGTTATACGTTATACGTTATACGTTATACGTTATACGTTATACGTTATACGTTATACGTTATACGTTATACGTTATACGTTATACGTTATACGTTATACGTTATACGTCATAGCTTACACGATACACGTTATACGTCATACGTTATACGTTACACGTTATACGTCACACGTTATACGTTATACGTTACACGTTATACGTTATACGTTATACCTTATACGTTATACGTCACACGTTATACGTTATACGTTATACGTTATACGTTATACGTTATACGTTATACGTTACACGTTATACGTTATACGTTATACGTTATACGTTATACGTTATACTTTATACGTTATACGTTATATGTTATACGTTATACGTTATACGTTATACGTCATACGTTATACGTTACACGTTATACGTTATACGTCACACGTTATACGTTATACGTCATACGTTGTACGTAATACGTTATACGTTATACGTTATACGTAATACGTTATACGTTATACGTTATACGTTATACGTTATACGTTATACGTTATACGTTATACGTTATACGTTATACGTTATACGTTACACGTTATACGTTATACGATATATGTTATACGTTATACGTAATATGTAATACGTTATTCGTTTTACGTTATTCGTTATACGTTCTTCGTTACACGTTGTACGTTATACGTTATGCGTTATACGTTAAACGTTATACGTTATACGTTATAAGTTATACGTTATACGTTATACGTTATACGTTATACGTTATACGTTATACGTTATACGTTACACGTTATACGTTATACGTCACACGTTATACGTTATACGTCATACGTTGTACGTAATACGTTATACGTTATACGTTATACGTAATACGTTATACGTTATACGTTATACGTTATACGTTATACGTTATACGTTATACGTTATACGTTATACGTTATACGTTATACGTTACACGTTATACGTTACACGTTATACGTTACACGTTATAAGTTATACGTTATACGTTATACGTTATACGTTATAAGTTATACGTTATACGTTATACGTTATACGTTATACGTTACACGTTATACGTTATACGTCACACGTTATACGTTATACGTCATACGATGTACGTAATACGTTATACGTTATACGTTATACGTAATACGTTATACGTTATACGTTACACGTTATACGTTATACGTCACACGTTATACGTCACACGTTATACGTTATACGTTACACGTTATACGTTATACGTTATACGTTATACGTTACACGTTATACGTCACACGTTATACGTTATACGTTACACGTTATACGTTATACGTTATACCTTATACGTTATAGGTTATACGTTATACGTTATACGTTAAACGTTATACGTTATACGTTATACGTTATACGTCATAGCTTACACGATACACGTTATACGTCATACGTTATACGTTACACGTTATACGTCACACGTTATACGTTATACGTTACACGTTATACGTTATACGTTATACGTTATACGTTATACGTTATACGTTATACGTTATACGTTATACGTTATACGTTATACGTTATACGTTATACGTTACACGTTATACGTTACACGTTATACGTTACACGTTATAAGTTATACGTTATACGTTATACGTTATACGTTATACGTTATACGTTATACGTTATACGTTATACGTTATACGTTACACGTTATACGTTATACGTCACACGTTATACGTTACACGTCATACGTTGTACGTAATACGTTATACGTTATACGTTATACGTAATACGTTATACGTTATACGTTACACGTTATACGTTATACGTCACACGTTATACGTCACACGTTATACGTTATACGTTACACGTTATACGTTATACGTTATACGTTATACGTTACACGTTATACGTTATACGTTATACGTTATACGTTATACGTCATAGCTTACACGATACACGTTATACGTCATACGTTATACGTTACACGTTATACGTCACACGTTATACGTTATACGTTACACGTTATACGTTATACGTTATACCTTATACGTTATACGTTATACGTTATACGTTATACGTTAAACGTTATACGTTATACGTTATACGTTATACGTCATAGCTTACACGATACACGTTATACGTCATACGTTATACGTTACACGTTATACGTCACACGTTATACGTTATACGTTACACGTTATACGTTATACGTTATACGTTATACGTTATACGTTATACGTTATACGTTATACGTTATACGTTATACGTTATACGTTACACGTTATACGTTATACGTTACACGTTATACGTTATACGTTATACGTTATACGTTATACGTCATAGCTTACACGATACACGTTATACGTCATACGTTATACGTTACACGTTATACGTCACACGTTATACGTTATACGTTACACGTTATACGTTATACGTTATACCTTATACGTTATACGTTATACGTTATACGTTATACGTTATACGTTAAACGTTATACGTTATACGTTATACGTTATACGTCATAGCTTACACGATACACGTTATACGTCATACGTTATACGTTACACGTTATACGTCACACGTTATACGTTATACGTTACACGTTATACGTTATACGTTATACGTTATACGTTATACGTTATACGTTATACGTTATACGTTATACGTTATACGTTATACGTTATACGTTATACGTTACACGTTATACGTTACACGTTATACGTTACACGTTATAAGTTATACGTTATACGTTATACGTTATACGTCACGCGTAATACTTTATACGTTACACGTTATACGTTATACGTTATACGTTATACGTTAAACGTTATACGTTATACGTTATACGTTATACGTTATACGTTATACGTTATACGTTATACGTTATACGTTATACGTTACACGTTATACGTTATACGTTATACGTTATACGTTATACGTTATACGTTATACGTTATACGTTATACGTTATACGTTATACGTTATACGTTACACGTTATACGTTATACGTCACACGTTATACGTTACACGTCATACGTTGTACGTAATACGTTATACGTTATACGTTATACGTAATACGTTATACGTTATACGTTACACGTTACACGTTATACGTTATACGTCACACGTTATACGTCACACGTTATACGTTATACGTTACACGTTATACGTTATACGTTATACGTTATACGTTATACGTTACACGTTATACGTTATACGTTATACGTTATACGTTATACGTCATAGCTTACACGATACACGTTATACGTCATACGTTATACGTTACACGTTATACGTTACACGTTATACGTTATACCTTATACGTTATACGTTATACGTTATACGTTATACGTTATACGTTAAACGTTATACGTTATACGTTACACGTTATACGTTATACGTCACACGTTATACGTTATACGTCATACGTTGTACGTAATACGTTATACGTTATACGTTATACGTAATACGTTATACGTTATACGTTATACGTTATACGTTATACGTTATACGTTATACGTTATACGTTATACGTTATACGTTACACGTTATAAGTTATACGTCACGCGTAATACTTTATACGTTACACGTTATACGTTATACGTTATACGTTATACGTTAAACGTTATACGTTATACGTTATACGTTATACGTTATACGTTATACGTTATACGTTATACGTTATACGTTATACGTAATACGTTACACGTTATACGTCACAGCTTACACGATACACGTCATACGTCATACGTTATTCGTTACACGTTATACGTCACACGTTATACGTCACACGTTATACGTTATACGTTATACGTTACACGTTATAAGTTATACGTCACGCGTAATACGTTATACGTTACACGTTATACGTTATACGTTATACGTTATACGTTATACGTTATACGTTATACGTTAAACGTTATACGTTATACGTTATACGTTATACGTTATACGTCATAGCTTACACGATACACGTTATACGTCATACGTTATACGTTACACGTTATACGTCACACGTTATACGTTATACGTAACACGTTATACGTTATACGTTATACGTTATACGTTATACGTTATACGTTATACGTTATACGTTATACGTTATACGTTATACGTTACACGTTATACGTCACACGTTATACGTTATACGTTATACGTTACACGTTATAAGTTATACGTCACACGTAATACGTTATACGTTACACGTTATACGTTATACGTTATACGTTATACGTTAAACGTTATACGTTATACGTTATACGTTATATGTTATACGTTATACGTTATACGTTATTCGTTACACGTTATACGTTGCACGTTATACGTTACACGTTATAAGTTATACGTTATACGTTGTACGTTATACGTTACACGTTATACGTCACACGTTATACGTTATACGTTACACGTTATACGTTATACGTTATACGTTATACGTTAAACGTTATACGTTATACGTTATACGTTATACGTTATACGTTACACGTTATAAGTTATACGTCACGCGTAATACGTTATACGTTACACGTTATACGTTATACGTTATACGTTATACGTTAAACGTTATACGTTATACGTTACACGTTATACGTCACACGTTATACGTTATACGTTATACGTTATACGTTATACGTTAAACGTTATACGTTATACGTTATACGTTATACGTCATAGCTTACACGATACACGTTATACGTCACACGTTATACGTTATACGTTATACGTTACACGTTATAAGTTATACGTCACACGTAATACGTTATACGTTACACGTTATACGTTATACGTTATACGTTATACGTTAAACGTTATACGTTATACGTTATACGTTATATGTTATACGTTATACGTTATACGTTATACGTTACACGTTATACGTTGCACGTTATACGTTACACGTTATAAGTTATACGTTATACGTTGTACGTTATACGTTACACGTTATACGTCACACGTTATACGTTATACGTTACACGTTATACGTTATACGTTATACGTTATACGTTAAACGTTATACGTTATACGTTATACGTTATACGTTATACGTTACACGTTATAAGTTATACGTCACGCGTAATACGTTATACGTTACACGTTATACGTTATACGTTATACGTTATACGTTAAACGTTATACGTTATACGTTACACGTTATACGTTACACGTTATACGTCACACGTTATACGTTATACGTTATACGTTATACGTCATACGTTATACGTTACACGTTATACGTCACACGTTATACGTTATACGTTACACGTTATACGTTATACGTTATACGTTATACGTTATACGTTATACGTTATACGTTATACGTTATACGTTATACGTTATACGTTATACGTTATACGTTATACGTTATACGTTATACGTTATACGTTATACGTTATACGTTATACGTTATACGTTACACGTTATACGTCACACGTTATACGTTATACGTTATACGTTACACGTTATAAGTTATACGTCACGCGTAATACGTTATACGTTACACGTTATACGTTATACGTTATACGTTATACGTTAAACGTTATACGTTATACGTTATACGTTATACGTTATACGTTATACGTTATACGTTATACGTTATACGTAATACGTTACACGTTATACGTCACAGCTTACACGATACACGTCATACGTCATACGTTATTCGTTACACGTTATACGTCACACGTTATACGTCACACGTTATACGTTATACGTTATACGTTACACGTTATAAGTTATACGTCACGCGTAATACGTTATACGTTACACGTTATACGTTATACGTTATACGTTATACGTTAAACGTTATACGTTATACGTTATACGTTATACGTTATACGTTACACGTTATAAGTTATACGTCACGCGTAATACGTTATACGTTACACGTTATACGTTATACGTTATACGTTATACGTTAAACGTTATACGTTATACGTTACACGTTATACGTCACACGTTATACGTTATACGTTATACGTTATACGTCATACGTTATACGTTACACGTTATACGTCACACGTTATACGTTATACGTTACACGTTGTACGTTATACGTTATTCGTTATACGTTACACGCTATACGTTATTCGTTATACGTTATACGTTCTACGTTATACGTTATACGTTATACGTTATACGTTATACGTTATACGTTATACGTTACACGTTATACGTTATACGTCACACGTTATACGTTATACGTTACACGTTATACGTTATACGTTATACGTTAAACGTTATACGTTATACGTTATACGTTATACGTTATACGTTATACGTTACACGTTATACGTTATACGATATATGTTATACGTTATACGTAATATGTAATACGTTATTCGTTTTACGTTATTCGTTATACGTTCTTCGTTACACGTTGTACGTTATACGTTATGCGTTATACGTTAAACGTTATACGTTATACGTTATAAGTTATACGTTATACGTTATACGTTATACGTTATACGTTATACGTTATACGTTATACGTTATACGTTACACGTTATACGTTATACGTCACACGTTATACGTTATACGTCATACGTTGTACGTAATACGTTATACGTTAAACGTTATACGTTATACGTTATACGTTATAAGTTATACGTTATACGTTATACGTTATACGTTATACGTTATACGTTATACGTTATACGTTATACGTTAAACGTTATACGTTATACGTTACACGTTATACGTTATACGTCACACGTTATACGTTATACGTTATACGTTATACGTTATACGTTATACGTTATACGTTATACGTTATACGTTATACGTTATACGTTAAACGTTATACGTTATACGTTATACGTTAAACGTTATACGTTATACGTTACACGTTATACGTTATACGTTACACGTTATACGTTATACGTTATACGTTATACGTTATACGTTATACGTTATACGTCATAGCTTACACGATACACGTTATGCGTCATACGTTATACGTTACACGTTATACGTCACACGTTATACGTTATACGTTACACGTTATACGTTATACGTTATACGTTACACGTTATACGTTATACGTTACACGTTATACGTTATACGTTATACGTTATACGTTATACGTTATACGTTATACGTTATACGTTATACGTTATACGTTATACGTTATACGTTATACGTTATACGTTATACGTTACACGTTATACGTTACACGTTATACGTTACACGTTATACGTTATACCTTATACGTTATACGTTATACGTTATACGTTATACGTTATACGTTAAACGTTATACGTTATACGTTACACGTTATACGTTATACGTTACACGTTATACGTTATACGTTACACGTTATACGTTACACGTTATACGTTACACGTTATACGTTACACGTTATACGTTATATGTTATACGTTATACGTAATATGTAATACGTTATACCATTTACGTTATTCGTTATACGTTCTTCGTTATGCGTTGCACGTTATACGTTGTGCGTTATACGTTATACGTTCTTCGTTATGCGTTGCACGTTATACGTTGTGCGTTATACGTTATACGTTACACGTTATACGTTACACGTTACACGTTATACGTCACACGTTATACGTTATACGTTAGACGTTATACGTTATACGTTATACGTTATACGTTATACGTTATACGTTATACGTTATGCGTTATACGTTATACGTTATACGTTATACGTTATACGTTATACGTTATA
Organism: Ptiloglossa arizonensis; assembly: GCF_051014685.1. NCBI lineage: Eukaryota > Metazoa > Arthropoda > Insecta > Hymenoptera > Colletidae > Ptiloglossa > Ptiloglossa arizonensis. The sequence goes on along the minus strand of NW_027478646.1, from coordinate 686,737 downwards.
CGTTATACGTTATACGTTATACGTTATACGTTATACGTTATACGTTATACGTTATACGTTATACGTTATACGTTATACGTTATACGTTATACGTTATACGTTATACGTTACACGTTATACGTTACACGTTATACGTTACACGTTATACGTTAAACGTTATAAGTTATACGTTATACGTTATACGTTATACGTTATACGTTATACGTTATACGTTATACGTTATACGTTATACGTTACACGTTATACGTTATACGTCACACGTTATACGTTACACGTCATACGTTGTACGTAATACGTTATACGTTATACGTTATACGTAATACGTTATACGTTATACGTTACACGTTATACGTTATACGGCACACGTTATACGTCACACGTTATACGTTATACGTTACACGTTATACGTTATACGTTATACGTTATACGTTACACGTTATACGTTATACGTTATACGTTATACGTTATACGTTATACGTTATACGTTATACGTTATACGTTATACGTTATACGTTACACGTTATACGTTATACGTTACACGTTATACGTTATACGTTATACGTTATACGTTATACGTCATAGCTTACACGATACAAGTTATACGTCATACGTTATACGTTACACGTTATACGTCACACGTTATACGTTATACGTTACACGTTATACGTTATACGTTATACCTTATACGTTACACGTTATACGTTATACGTTATACGTTATACGTTAAACGTTATACGTTTTACGTTATACGTTATACGTCATAGCTTACACGATACACGTTATACGTCATACGTTATACGTTACACGTTATACGTCACACGTTATACGTTATACGTTACACGTTATACGTTATACGTTATACCTTATACGTTATACGTCACACGTTATACGTTATACGTTATACGTTATACGTTATACGTTATACGTTATACGTTATACGTTACACGTTATACGTTTTACGTTATACGTTATACGTTATACGTTATACTTTATACGTTATACGTTATATGTTATACGTTATACGTTATACGTTATACGTCATACGTTATACGTTACACGTTATACGTTCTTCGTTATACTTTATACGTTATACGTTATATGTTATACGTTATACGTTATACGTTATACGTTACACGTTATACGTTATACGTCACACGTTATACGTTTTACGTTACACGTTATACGTTATACGTTATACGTTATACGTTATACGTTATACGTTATACGTTACACGTTATACGTTATACGATATATGTTATACGTTATACGTAATATGTAATACGTTATTCGTTTTACGTTATTCGTTATACGTTCTTCGTTACACGTTGTACGTTATACGTTATGCGTTATACGTTAAACGTTATACGTTATACGTTATAAGTTATACGTTATACGTTATACGTTATACGTTATACGTTATACGTTATACGTTATACGTTACACGTTATACGTTATACGTCACACGTTATACGTTATACGTCATACGTTGTACGTAATACGTTATACGTTATACGTTATACGTAATACGTTATACGTTATACGTTATACGTTATACGTTATACGTTATACGTTATACGTTATACGTTATACGTTGTACGTTATACGTTACACGTTATACGTTACACGTTATACGTTACACGTTATAAGTTATACGTTATACGTTATACGTTTTACGTTATACGTTATACGTTATACGTTATACGTTATACGTTACACGTTATACGTTATACGTCACACGTTATACGTTATACGTCATACGTTGTACGTAATACGTTATACGTTATACGTTATACGTTATACGTAATACGTTATACGTTATACGTTACACGTTATACGTTATACGTCACACGTTATACGTCACACGTTATACGTTATACGTTACACGTTATACGTTATACGTTATACGTTATACGTTACACGTTATACGTTATACGTTATACGTTATACGTTATACGTTATACGTTATACGTTATACGTTATACGTTATACGTTATACGTTATACGTTATACGTTATACGTTATACGTTACACGTTATACGTTATACGTTACACGTTATACGTTATACGTTATACGGTATACGTTATACGTCATAGCTTACACGATACACGTTATACGTCATACGTTATACGTTACACGTTATACGTCACACGTTATACTTTATACGTTACACGTTATACGTTATACGTTATACCTTATACGTTATACGTTATACGTTATACGTTATACGTTAAACGTTATACGTTATACGTTATACGTTATACGTCATAGCTTACACGATACACGTTATACGTCATACGTTATACGTTACACGTTATACGTCACACGTTATACGTTATACGTTACACGTTATACGTTATACGTTATACGTTATACGTTATACGTTATACGTTATACGTTATACGTTATACGTTATACGTTACACGTTATACGTTACACGTTATACGTTACACGTTATACGTTACACGTTATAAGTTATACGTTATACGTTATACGTTATACGTTATACGTTATACGTTATACGTTATACGTTATACGTTATACGTTACACGTTATACGTTATACGTCACACGTTATACGTTACACGTCATACGTTGTACGTAATACGTTATACGTTATACGTTATACGTAATACGTTATACGTTATACGTTACACGTTATACGTTATACGTCACACGTTATACGTCACACGTTATACGTTATACGTTACACGTTATACGTTATACGTTATACGTTATACGTTACACGTTATACGTTATACGTTATACGTTATACGTTATACGTCATAGCTTACACGATACACGTTATACGTCATACGTTATACGTTACACGTTATACGTCACACGTTATACGTTATACGTTACACGTTATACGTTATACGTTATACGTTATACGTTATACGTTATACGTTATACGTTATACGTTATACGTTACACGTTATACGTCACACGTTATACGTTATACGTTATACGTTACACGTTATAAGTTATACGTCACACGTAATACGTTATACGTTACACGTTATACGTTATACGTTATACGTTATACGTTAAACGTTATACGTTATACGTTATACGTTATACGTTATACGTTATACGTTATACGTTATACGTTACACGTTATACGTTGCACGTTATACGTTACACGTTATAAGTTATACGTTATACGTTGTACGTTATACGTTACACGTTATACGTCACACGTTATACGTTATACGTTACACGTTATACGTTATACGTTATACGTTATACGTTATACGTTATACGTTATACGTTATACGTTATACGTTATACGTTACACGTTATACGTCACACGTTATACGTTATACGTTATACGTTACACGTTATAAGTTATACGTCACGCGTAATACGTTATACGTTACACGTTATACGTTATACGTTATACGTTATACGTTAAACGTTATACGTTATACGTTATGCGTTATACGTTATACGTTATACGTTATACGTTATACGTTATACGTAATACGTTGCACGTTATACGTCACAGCTTACACGATACACGTCATACGTCATACGTTATTCGTTACACGTTATACGTCACACGTTATACGTCACACGTTATACGTTATACGTTATACGTTACACGTTATAAGTTATACGTCACGCGTAATACGTTATACGTTACACGTTATACGTTATACGTTATACGTTATACGTTAAACGTTATACGTTATACGTTATACGTTATACGTTATACGTTACACGTTATACGTTATACGTTATACGTTATACGTTATACGTTACACGTTATACGTTATACGTCACACGTTATACGTTATACGTCATACGTTATACGTTACACGTTATACGTTCTTCGTTATACGTCATAGCTTACACGATACACGTTATACGTCATACGTTATACGTTACACGTTATACGTCACACGTTATACGTTATACGTTATACGTTATACGTTACACGTTATACGTTATAAGTTATACGTTATACGTTATACGTTATACGTTATACGTTATACGTTATACGTTATACGTTACACGTTATACGTTATACGTCACACGTTATACGTTACACGTTATACGTTATACCTTATACGTTATACGTTATACGTTATACGTTATACGTTATACGTTAAACGTTATACGTTATACGTTACACGTTATACGTCATACGTTATACGTTACACGTTATACGTTCTTCGTTATACTTTATACGTTATACGTTATATGTTATACGTCACACGTTATACGTTATACGTTATACGTTATACGTCATACGTTATACGTTACACGTTATACGTCACACGTTATACGTTATACGTTACACGTTGTACGTTTTACGTTATTCGTTATACGTTACACGTTATACGTTATTCGTTATACGTTATACGTTATACGTTATACGTTATACGTTATACGTTATACGTTATACGTTATACGTTATACGTTATACGTTATACGTTACACGTTATACGTTATACGTCACACGTTATACGTTATACGTCATACGTTATACGTTACACGTTATACGTTCTTCGTTATACTTTATACGTTATACGTTATATGTTATACGTCACACGTTATACGTTATACGTTATACGTTATACGTCATACGTTATACGTTACACGTTATACGTCACACGTTATACGTTATACGTTACACGTTGTACGTTTTACGTTATTCGTTATACGTTACACGTTATACGTTATTCGTTATACGTTATACGTTATACGTTATACGTTATACGTTATACGTTATACGTTATACGTTATACGTTATACGTTACACGTTATACGTTATACGTCACACGTTATACGTTTTACGTTACACGTTATACGTTATACGTTATACGTTATACGTTATACGTTATACGTTATACGTTACACGTTATACGTTATACGATATATGTTATACGTTATACGTAATATGTAATACGTTATTCGTTTTACGTTATTCGTTATACGTTCTTCGTTACACGTTGTACGTTATACGTTATGCGTTATACGTTAAACGTTATACGTTATACGTTATAGGTTATACGTTATACGTTATAAGTTATACGTTATACGTTATACGTTATACGTTATACGTTATACGTTATACGTTATACGTTACACGTTATACGTTATACGTCACACGTTATACGTTACACGTTATACGTTATACCTTATACGTTATACGTTATACGTTATACGTTATACGTTATACGTTAAACGTTATACGTTATACGTTACACGTTATACGTCATACGTTATACGTTACACGTTATACGTTCTTCGTTATACTTTATACGTTATACGTTATATGTTATACGTCACACGTTATACGTTATACGTTATACGTTATACGTCATACGTTATACGTTACACGTTATACGTCACACGTTATACGTTATACGTTACACGTTGTACGTTTTACGTTATTCGTTATACGTTACACGTTATACGTTATTCGTTATACGTTATACGTTATACGTTATACGTTATACGTTATACGTTATACGTTATACGTTATACGTTATACGTTATACGTTATACGTTACACGTTATACGTTATACGTCACACGTTATACGTTATACGTCATACGTTATACGTTACACGTTATACGTTCTTCGTTATACTTTATACGTTATACGTTATATGTTATACGTCACACGTTATACGTTATACGTTATACGTTATACGTCATACGTTATACGTTACACGTTATACGTCACACGTTATACGTTATACGTTACACGTTGTACGTTTTACGTTATTCGTTATACGTTACACGTTATACGTTATTCGTTATACGTTATACGTTATACGTTATACGTTATACGTTATACGTTATACGTTATACGTTATACGTTATACGTTACACGTTATACGTTATACGTCACACGTTATACGTTTTACGTTACACGTTATACGTTATACGTTATACGTTATACGTTATACGTTATACGTTATACGTTACACGTTATACGTTATACGATATATGTTATACGTTATACGTAATATGTAATACGTTATTCGTTTTACGTTATTCGTTATACGTTCTTCGTTACACGTTGTACGTTATACGTTATGCGTTATACGTTAAACGTTATACGTTATACGTTATAGGTTATACGTTATACGTTATACGTTATACGTTATACGTTACACGTTATACGTTATACGTTACACGTTATACGTCACACGTTATACGTTATACGTTAGACGTTATACGTTATACGTTATACGTTATACGTTATACGTTATACGTTATGCGTTATACGTTATACGTTATACGTTATACGTTATACGTTATACGTTATACGTTATACGTTATACGTTATACGTTATACGTTATACGTTATACGTTATACGTTATACGTTATACGTTATACGTTATACGTTATACGTTATACGTTATACGTTATACGTTATACGTTATACGTTATACGTTACACGTTATACGTTACACGTTATACGTTACACGTTATAAGTTATACGTTATACGTTATACGTTATACGTCACACGTTATACGTTACACGTCATACGTTGTACGTAATACGTTATACGTTATACGTTATACGTAATACGTTATACGTTATACGTTACACGTTATACGTTAAACGTTATACGTTATACGTTATACGTTATACGTTATACGTTATACGTTATACGTTATACGTTATACGTTATACGTAATACGTTACACGTTATACGTCACAGCTTACACGATACACGTCATACGTCATACGTTATTCGTTACACGTTATACGTCACACGTTATACGTCACACGTTATACGTTATACGTTATACGTTACACGTTATAAGTTATACGTCACGCGTAATACGTTATACGTTACACGTTATACGTTATACGTTATACGTTATACGTTATACGTTATACGTTATACGTTAAACGTTATACGTTATACGTTATACGTTATACGTTATACGTCATAGCTTACACGATACACGTTATACGTCATACGTTATACGTTACACGTTATACGTCACACGTTATACGTTATACGTAACACGTTATACGTTATACGTTATACGTTATACGTTATACGTTATACGTTATACGTTATACGTTATACGTTATACGTTACACGTTATACGTCACACGTTATACGTTATACGTTATACGTTACACGTTATAAGTTATACGTCACACGTAATACGTTATACGTTACACGTTATACGTTATACGTTATACGTTATACGTTAAACGTTATACGTTATACGTTATACGTTATATGTTATACGTTATACGTTATACGTTATTCGTTACACGTTATACGTTGCACGTTATACGTTACACGTTATAAGTTATACGTTATACGTTGTACGTTATACGTTACACGTTATACGTCACACGTTATACGTTATACGTTACACGTTATACGTTATACGTTATACGTTATACGTTAAACGTTATACGTTATACGTTATACGTTATACGTTATACGTTACACGTTATAAGTTATACGTCACGCGTAATACGTTATACGTTACACGTTATACGTTATACGTTATACGTTATACGTTAAACGTTATACGTTATACGTTACACGTTATACGTCACACGTTATACGTTATACGTTATACGTTATACGTTATACGTTAAACGTTATACGTTATACGTTATACGTTATACGTCATAGCTTACACGATACACGTTATACGTCACACGTTATACGTTATACGTTATACGTTACACGTTATAAGTTATACGTCACACGTAATACGTTATACGTTACACGTTATACGTTATACGTTATACGTTATACGTTAAACGTTATACGTTATACGTTATACGTTATATGTTATACGTTATACGTTATACGTTATACGTTACACGTTATACGTTGCACGTTATACGTTACACGTTATAAGTTATACGTTATACGTTGTACGTTATACGTTACACGTTATACGTCACACGTTATACGTTATACGTTACACGTTATACGTTATACGTTATACGTTATACGTTAAACGTTATACGTTATACGTTATACGTTATACGTTATACGTTACACGTTATAAGTTATACGTCACGCGTAATACGTTATACGTTACACGTTATACGTTATACGTTATACGTTATACGTTAAACGTTATACGTTATACGTTACACGTTATACGTCACACGTTATACGTTATACGTTATACGTTATACGTCATACGTTATACGTTACACGTTATACGTCACACGTTATACGTTATACGTTACACGTTATACGTTATACGTTATACGTTATACGTTATACGTTATACGTTATACGTTATACGTTATACGTTATACGTTATACGTTATACGTTATACGTTATACGTTATACGTTATACGTTATACGTTATACGTTATACGTTATACGTTATACGTTATACGTTATACGTTATACGTTACACGTTATACGTCACACGTTATACGTTATACGTTATACGTTACACGTTATAAGTTATACGTCACGCGTAATACGTTATACGTTACACGTTATACGTTATACGTTATACGTTATACGTTAAACGTTATACGTTATACGTTATACGTTATACGTTATACGTTATACGTTATACGTTATACGTTATACGTAATACGTTACACGTTATACGTCACAGCTTACACGATACACGTCATACGTCATACGTTATTCGTTACACGTTATACGTCACACGTTATACGTCACACGTTATACGTTATACGTTATACGTTACACGTTATAAGTTATACGTCACGCGTAATACGTTATACGTTACACGTTATACGTTATACGTTATACGTTATACGTTAAACGTTATACGTTATACGTTATACGTTATACGTTATACGTTACACGTTATAAGTTATACGTCACGCGTAATACGTTATACGTTACACGTTATACGTTATACGTTATACGTTATACGTTAAACGTTATACGTTATACGTTACACGTTATACGTCACACGTTATACGTTATACGTTATACGTTATACGTCATACGTTATACGTTACACGTTATACGTCACACGTTATACGTTATACGTTACACGTTGTACGTTATACGTTATTCGTTATACGTTACACGCTATACGTTATTCGTTATACGTTATACGTTCTACGTTATACGTTATACGTTATACGTTATACGTTATACGTTATACGTTATACGTTACACGTTATACGTTATACGTCACACGTTATACGTTATACGTTACACGTTATACGTTATACGTTATACGTTAAACGTTATACGTTATACGTTATACGTTATACGTTATACGTTATACGTTACACGTTATACGTTATACGATATATGTTATACGTTATACGTAATATGTAATACGTTATTCGTTTTACGTTATTCGTTATACGTTCTTCGTTACACGTTGTACGTTATACGTTATGCGTTATACGTTAAACGTTATACGTTATACGTTATAAGTTATACGTTATACGTTATACGTTATACGTTATACGTTATACGTTATACGTTATACGTCATACGTTACACGTTATACGTTATACGTCACACGTTATACGTTATACGTCATACGTTGTACGTAATACGTTATACGTTAAACGTTATACGTTATACGTTACACGTTATACGTTATACGTTATACGTTACACGTTATACGTTATAAGTTATACGTTATACGTTATACGTTATACGTTATACGTTATACGTTATACGTTATACGTTATACGTTACACGTTATACGTTATATGTCACACGTTATACGTTACACCTTATACGTTATACCTTATACGTTATACGTTATACGTTAAACGTTATACGTTATACGTTAAACGTTATACGTTATACGTTACACGTTATACGTTATACGTTACACGTTATACGTTATACGTTATACGTTATACGTTATACGTTACACGTTATACGTTATAAGTTATACGTTATACGTTATACGTTATACGTTATACGTTATACGTTATACGTTATACGTTATACGTTACACGTTATACGTTATACGTCACACGTTATACGTTACACGTTATACGTTATACCTTATACGTTATACGTTATACGTTATACGTTATACGTTATACGTTAAACGTTATACGTTATACGTTACACGTTATACGTTATACGTCACACGTTATACGTTATACGTCATACGTTGTACGTAATACGTTATACGTTATACGTTATACGTAATACGTTATACGTTAAACGTTATACGTTATACGTTACACGTTATACGTTATACGTTACACGTTATACGTTATACGTTAAACGTTATACGTTATACGTTACACGTTATACGTTATACGTTACACGTTATACGTTATACGTTATACGTTATACGTTATACGTTATACGTTATACGTTATACGTTATACGTTATACGTTATACGTTATACGTTATACGTTATACGTTATACGTTACACGTTATACGTTATACGTTATACGTTATACGTTATACGTTATACGTTATACGTTACACGTTATACGTTATACCTTATACGTTATACGTTATACGTTATACGTTATACGTTAAACGTTATACGTTATACGTTATACGTTAAACGTTATACGTTATACGTTACACGTTATACGTTATACGTTACACGTTATACGTTATACGTTATACGTTATACGTTATACGTTATACGTTATACGTCATAGCTTACACGATACACGTTATGCGTCATACGTTATACGTTACACGTTATACGTCACACGTTATACGTTATACGTTACACGTTATACGTTATACGTTATACGTTACACGTTATACGTTATACGTTACACGTTATACGTTATACGTTATACGTTATACGTTATACGTTATACGTTATACGTTATACGTTATACGTTATACGTTATACGTTATACGTTATACGTTATACGTTATACGTTACACGTTATACGTTACACGTTATACGTTACACGTTATACGTTATACCTTATACGTTATACGTTATACGTTATACGTTATACGTTATACGTTAAACGTTATACGTTATACGTTACACGTTATACGTTATACGTTACACGTTATACGTTATACGTTATACGTTACACGTTATACGTTACACGTTATACGTTACACGTTATACGTTACACGTTATACGTTATATGTTATACGTTATACGTAATATGTAATACGTTATACCATTTACGTTATTCGTTATACGTTCTTCGTTATGCGTTGCACGTTATACGTTGTGCGTTATACGTTATACGTTCTTCGTTATGCGTTGCACGTTATACGTTGTGCGTTATACGTTATACGTTACACGTTATACGTTACACGTTACACGTTATACGTCACACGTTATACGTTATACGTTAGACGTTATACGTTATACGTTATACGTTATACGTTATACGTTATACGTTATGCGTTATACGTTATACGTTATACGTTATACGTTATACGTTATACGTTATACGTTATACGTTATACGTTATACGTTATACGTTATACGTTATACGTTATACGTTATACGTTATACGTTATACGTTATACGTTATACGTTATACGTTATACGTTATACGTTATACGTTATACGTTACACGTTATACGTTACACGTTATACGTTACACGTTATAAGTTATACGTTATACGTTATACGTTATACGTTATACGTTATACGTTATACGTTATACGTTATACGTTATACGTTACACGTTATACGTTATACGTCACACGTTATACGTTACACGTCATACGTTGTACGTAATACGTTATACGTTATACGTTATACGTAATACGTTATACGTTATACGTTACACGTTATACGTTATACGTCACACGTTATACGTCACACGTTATACGTTATACGTTACACGTTATACGTTATACGTTATACGTTATACGTTACACGTTATACGTTATACGTTATACGTTATACGTTATACGTTATACGTTATACGTTATACGTTATACGTTATACGTTATACGTTACACGTTATACGTTATACGTTACACGTTATACGTTATACGTTATACGTTATACGTTATACGTCATAGCTTACACGATACACGTTATACGTCATACGTTATACGTTACACGTTATACGTCACACGTTATACGTTATACGTTACACGTTATACGTTATACGTTATACCTTATACCTTATACGTTACACGTTATACGTTATACGTTATACGTTATACGTTAAACGTTATACGTTTTACGTTATACGTTATACGTCATAGCTTACACGATACACGTTATACGTCATACGTTATACGTTACACGTTATACGTCACACGTTATACGTTATACGTTACACGTTATACGTTATACGTTATACCTTATACGTTATACGTCACACGTTATACGTTATACGTTATACGTTATACGTTATACGTTATACGTTATACGTTACACGTTATACGTTTTACGTTATACGTTATACGTTATACGTTATACTTTATACGTTATACGTTATATGTTATACGTTATACGTTATACGTTATACGTCATACGTTATACGTTACACGTTATACGTTCTTCGTTATACTTTATACGTTATACGTTATATGTTATACGTTATACGTTATACGTTATACGTTACACGTTATACGTTATACGTCACACGTTATACGTTTTACGTTACACGTTATACGTTATACGTTACACGTTATACGTTATACGTTATACGTTATACGTTACACGTTATACGTTATACGTTATACGTTATACGTTATACGTTATACTTTATACGTTATACGTTATATGTTATACGTTATACGTTATACGTTATACGTCATACGTTATACGTTACACGTTATACGTTCTTCGTTATACTTTATACGTTATACGTTATATGTTATACGTTATACGTTATACGTTATACGTTATACGTTACACGTTATACGTTATACGTTATACGTAATATGTAATACGTTGTTCGTTTTACGTTATTCGTTATACTTTCTTCGTTACACGTTGTACGTTATACGTTATGCGTTATACGTTAAACGTTATACGTTATACGTTATAAGTTATACGTTATACGTTATACGTTTTACGTTATACGTTATACGTTATACGTTATACGTTATACGTTACACGTTATACGTTATACGTCACACGTTATACGTTATACGTCACACGTTATACGTCACACGTTATACGTTACACGTTATACGTTACACGTTATAAGTTATACGTTATACGTTATACGTTTTACGTTATACGTTATACGTTATACGTTATACGTTATACGTTACACGTTATACGTTATACGTCACACGTTATACGTTATACGTCATACGTTGTACGTAATACGTTATACGTTATACGTTATACGTTATACGTAATACGTTATACGTTATACGTTACACGTTATACGTTATACGTCACACGTTATACGTCACACGTTATACGTTATACGTTACACGTTATACGTTATACGTTATACGTTATACGTTACACGTTATACGTTATACGTTATACGTTATACGTTATACGTTATACGTTATACGTTATACGTTATACGTTATACGTTATACGTTATACGTTATACGTTATACGTTACACGTTATACGTTATACGTTACACGTTATACGTTATACGTTATACGGTATACGTTATACGTCATAGCTTACACGATACACGTTATACGTCATACGTTATACGTTACACGTTATACGTCACACGTTATACTTTATACGTTACACGTTATACGTTATACGTTATACCTTATACGTTATACGTTATACGTTATACGTTATACGTTAAACGTTATACGTTATACGTTATACGTTATACGTCATAGCTTACACGATACACGTTATACGTCATACGTTATACGTTACACGTTATACGTCACACGTTATACGTTATACGTTACACGTTATACGTTATACGTTATACGTTATACGTTATACGTTATACGTTATACGTTATACGTTATACGTTATACGTTACACGTTATACGTTACACGTTATACGTTACACGTTATACGTTACACGTTATAAGTTATACGTTATACGTTATACGTTATACGTTATACGTTATACGTTATACGTTATACGTTATACGTTATACGTTACACGTTATACGTTATACGTCACACGTTATACGTTACACGTCATACGTTGTACGTAATACGTTATACGTTATACGTTATACGTAATACGTTATACGTTATACGTTACACGTTATACGTTATACGTCACACGTTATACGTCACACGTTATACGTTATACGTTACACGTTATACGTTATACGTTATACGTTATACGTTACACGTTATACGTTATACGTTATACGTTATACGTTATACGTCATAGCTTACACGATACACGTTATACGTCATACGTTATACGTTACACGTTATACGTCACACGTTATACGTTATACGTTACACGTTATACGTTATACGTTATACGTTATACGTTATACGTTATACGTTATACGTTATACGTTATACGTTACACGTTATACGTCACACGTTATACGTTATACGTTATACGTTACACGTTATAAGTTATACGTCACACGTAATACGTTATACGTTACACGTTATACGTTATACGTTATACGTTATACGTTAAACGTTATACGTTATACGTTATACGTTATACGTTATACGTTATACGTTATACGTTATACGTTACACGTTATACGTTGCACGTTATACGTTACACGTTATAAGTTATACGTTATACGTTGTACGTTATACGTTACACGTTATACGTCACACGTTATACGTTATACGTTACACGTTATACGTTATACGTTATACGTTATACGTTATACGTTATACGTTATACGTTATACGTTATACGTTATACGTTACACGTTATACGTCACACGTTATACGTTATACGTTATACGTTACACGTTATAAGTTATACGTCACGCGTAATACGTTATACGTTACACGTTATACGTTATACGTTATACGTTATACGTTAAACGTTATACGTTATACGTTATGCGTTATACGTTATACGTTATACGTTATACGTTATACGTTATACGTAATACGTTGCACGTTATACGTCACAGCTTACACGATACACGTCATACGTCATACGTTATTCGTTACACGTTATACGTCACACGTTATACGTCACACGTTATACGTTATACGTTATACGTTACACGTTATAAGTTATACGTCACGCGTAATACGTTATACGTTACACGTTATACGTTATACGTTATACGTTATACGTTAAACGTTATACGTTATACGTTATACGTTATACGTTATACGTTACACGTTATACGTTATACGTTATACGTTATACGTTATACGTTATACGTTACACGTTATACGTTATACGTTATACGTTATACGTTATACGTCATAGCTTACACGATACACGTTATACGTCATACGTTATACGTTACACGTTATACGTCACACGTTATACGTTATACGTTATACGTTATACGTTACACGTTATACGTTATAAGTTATACGTTATACGTTATACGTTACACGTTATACGTTATACGTTATACGTTATACGTTACACGTTATACGTTATACGTCACACGTTATACGTTACACGTTATACGTTATACCTTATACGTTACACGTTATACGTTATACGTTATACGTTATACGTTAAACGTTATACGTTATACGTTACACGTTATACGTCATACGTTATACGTTACACGTTATACGTTCTTCGTTATACTTTATACGTTATACGTTATATGTTATACGTCACACGTTATACGTTATACGTTATACGTTATACGTCATACGTTATACGTTACACGTTATACGTCACACGTTATACGTTATACGTTACACGTTGTACGTTTTACGTTATTCGTTATACGTTACACGTTATACGTTATTCGTTATACGTTATACGTTATACGTTATACGTTATACGTTATACGTTATACGTTATACGTTATACGTTATACGTTATACGTTATACGTTACACGTTATACGTTATACGTCACACGTTATACGTTATACGTCATACGTTATACGTTACACGTTATACGTTCTTCGTTATACTTTATACGTTATACGTTATATGTTATACGTCACACGTTATACGTTATACGTTATACGTTATACGTCATACGTTATACGTTACACGTTATACGTCACACGTTATACGTTATACGTTACACGTTGTACGTTTTACGTTATTCGTTATACGTTACACGTTATACGTTATTCGTTATACGTTATACGTTATACGTTATACGTTATACGTTATACGTTATACGTTATACGTTATACGTTATACGTTACACGTTATACGTTATACGTCACACGTTATACGTTTTACGTTACACGTTATACGTTATACGTTATACGTTATACGTTATACGTTATACGTTATACGTTACACGTTATACGTTATACGATATATGTTATACGTTATACGTAATATGTAATACGTTATTCGTTTTACGTTATTCGTTATACGTTCTTCGTTACACGTTGTACGTTATACGTTATGCGTTATACGTTAAACGTTATACGTTATACGTTATAAGTTATACGTTATACGTTATACGTTATACGTTATACGTTACACGTTATACGTTATACGTTACACGTTATACGTCACACGTTATACGTTATACGTTAGACGTTATACGTTATACGTTATACGTTATACGTTATACGTTATACGTTATGCGTTATACGTTATACGTTATACGTTATACGTTATACGTTATACGTTATACGTTATACGTTATACGTTATACGTTATACGTTATACGTTATACGTTATACGTTATACGTTATACGTTATACGTTATACGTTATACGTTATACGTTATACGTTATACGTTATACGTTATACGTTATACGTTACACGTTATACGTTACACGTTATACGTTACACGTTATAAGTTATACGTTATACGTTATACGTTATACGTCACACGTTATACGTTACACGTCATACGTTGTACGTAATACGTTATACGTTATACGTTATACGTAATACGTTATACGTTATACGTTACACGTTATACGTTAAACGTTATACGTTATACGTTATACGTTATACGTTATACGTTATACGTTATACGTTATACGTTATACGTTATACGTAATACGTTACACGTTATACGTCACAGCTTACACGATACACGTCATACGTCATACGTTATTCGTTACACGTTATACGTCACACGTTATACGTCACACGTTATACGTTATACGTTATACGTTACACGTTATAAGTTATACGTCACGCGTAATACGTTATACGTTACACGTTATACGTTATACGTTATACGTTATACGTTATACGTTATACGTTATACGTTAAACGTTATACGTTATACGAAATACGTTATACGTTATACGTCATAGCTTACACGATACACGTTATACGTCATACGTTATACGTTACACGTTATACGTCACACGTTATACGTTATACGTAACACGTTATACGTTATACGTTATACGTTATACGTTATACGTTATACGTTATACGTTATACGTTATACGTTATACGTTACACGTTATACGTCACACGTTATACGTTATACGTTATACGTTACACGTTATAAGTTATACGTCACACGTAATACGTTATACGTTACACGTTATACGTTATACGTTATACGTTATACGTTAAACGTTATACGTTATACGTTATACGTTATATGTTATACGTTATACGTTATACGTTATTCGTTACACGTTATACGTTGCACGTTATACGTTACACGTTATAAGTTATACGTTATACGTTGTACGTTATACGTTACACGTTATACGTCACACGTTATACGTTATACGTTACACGTTATACGTTATACGTTATACGTTATACGTTAAACGTTATACGTTATACGTTATACGTTATACGTTATACGTTACACGTTATAAGTTATACGTCACGCGTAATACGTTATACGTTACACGTTATACGTTATACGTTATACGTTATACGTTAAACGTTATACGTTATACGTTACACGTTATACGTCACACGTTATACGTTATACGTTATACGTTATACGTTATACGTTAAACGTTATACGTTATACGTTATACGTTATACGTCATAGCTTACACGATACACGTTATACGTCACACGTTATACGTTATACGTTATACGTTACACGTTATAAGTTATACGTCACACGTAATACGTTATACGTTACACGTTATACGTTATACGTTATACGTTATACGTTAAACGTTATACGTTATACGTTATACGTTATATGTTATACGTTATACGTTATACGTTATACGTTACACGTTATACGTTGCACGTTATACGTTACACGTTATAAGTTATACGTTATACGTTGTACGTTATACGTTACACGTTATACGTCACACGTTATACGTTATACGTTACACGTTATACGTTATACGTTATACGTTATACGTTAAACGTTATACGTTATACGTTATACGTTATACGTTATACGTTACACGTTATAAGTTATACGTCACGCGTAATACGTTATACGTTACACGTTATACGTTATACGTTATACGTTATACGTTAAACGTTATACGTTATACGTTACACGTTATACGTCACACGTTATACGTTATACGTTATACGTTATACGTCATACGTTATACGTTACACGTTATACGTCACACGTTATACGTTATACGTTACACGTTATACGTTATACGTTATACGTTATACGTTATACGTTATACGTTATACGTTATACGTTATACGTTATACGTTATACGTTATACGTTATACGTTATACGTTATACGTTATACGTTATACGTTATACGTTATACGTTATACGTTATACGTTATACGTTATACGTTATACGTTACACGTTATACGTCACACGTTATACGTTATACGTTATACGTTACACGTTATAAGTTATACGTCACGCGTAATACGTTATACGTTACACGTTATACGTTATACGTTATACGTTATACGTTAAACGTTATACG
This sequence comes from Ptiloglossa arizonensis, assembly GCF_051014685.1. Lineage (NCBI taxonomy): Eukaryota > Metazoa > Arthropoda > Insecta > Hymenoptera > Colletidae > Ptiloglossa > Ptiloglossa arizonensis. Next base: position 667,898 of record NW_027478646.1, on the reverse strand, counting down.
TTATACGTTATACGTTATACGTTATACGTTATACGTTATACGTTATACGTTATACGTAATACGTTACACGTTATACGTCACAGCTTACACGATACACGTCATACGTCATACGTTATTCGTTACACGTTATACGTCACACGTTATACGTCACACGTTATACGTTATACGTTATACGTTACACGTTATAAGTTATACGTCACGCGTAATACGTTATACGTTACACGTTATACGTTATACGTTATACGTTATACGTTAAACGTTATACGTTATACGTTATACGTTATACGTTATACGTTACACGTTATAAGTTATACGTCACGCGTAATACGTTATACGTTACACGTTATACGTTATACGTTATACGTTATACGTTAAACGTTATACGTTATACGTTACACGTTATACGTCACACGTTATACGTTATACGTTATACGTTATACGTCATACGTTATACGTTACACGTTATACGTCACACGTTATACGTTATACGTTACACGTTGTACGTTATACGTTATTCGTTATACGTTACACGCTATACGTTATTCGTTATACGTTATACGTTCTACGTTATACGTTATACGTTATACGTTATACGTTATACGTTATACGTTATACGTTACACGTTATACGTTATACGTCACACGTTATACGTTATACGTTACACGTTATACGTTATACGTTATACGTTAAACGTTATACGTTATACGTTATACGTTATACGTTATACGTTATACGTTACACGTTATACGTTATACGATATATGTTATACGTTATACGTAATATGTAATACGTTATTCGTTTTACGTTATTCGTTATACGTTCTTCGTTACACGTTGTACGTTATACGTTATGCGTTATACGTTAAACGTTATACGTTATACGTTATAAGTTATACGTTATACGTTATACGTTATACGTTATACGTTATACGTTATACGTTATACGTTATACGTTACACGTTATACGTTATACGTCACACGTTATACGTTATACGTCATACGTTGTACGTAATACGTTATACGTTAAACGTTATACGTTATACGTTACACGTTATACGTTATACGTTATACGTTACACGTTATACGTTATAAGTTATACGTTATACGTTATACGTTATACGTTATACGTTATACGTTATACGTTATACGTTATACGTTACACGTTATACGTTATATGTCACACGTTATACGTTACACGTTATACGTTATACCTTATACGTTATACGTTATACGTTAAACGTTATACGTTATACGTTAAACGTTATACGTTATACGTTACACGTTATACGTTATACGTTACACGTTATACGTTATACGTTATACGTTATACGTTATACGTTACACGTTATACGTTATAAGTTATACGTTATACGTTATACGTTATACGTTATACGTTATACGTTATACGTTATACGTTACACGTTATACGTTATACGTCACACGTTATACGTTACACGTTATACGTTATACCTTATACGTTATACGTTATACGTTATACGTTATACGTTATACGTTAAACGTTATACGTTATACGTTACACGTTATACGTTATACGTCACACGTTATACGTTATACGTCATACGTTGTACGTAATACGTTATACGTTATACGTTATACGTAATACGTTATACGTCAAACGTTATACGTTATACGTTACACGTTATACGTTATACGTTACACGTTATACGTTATACGTTAAACGTTATACGTTATACGTTACACGTTATACGTTATACGTTACACGTTATACGTTATACGTTATACGTTATACGTTATACGTTATACGTTATACGTTATACGTTATACGTTATACGTTATACGTTATACGTTATACGTTATACGTTATACGTTACACGTTATACGTTATACGTTATACGTTATACGTTATACGTTATACGTTATACGTTACACGTTATACGTTATACCTTATACGTTATACGTTATACGTTATACGTTATACGTTAAACGTTATACGTTATACGTTATACGTTAAACGTTATACGTTATACGTTACACGTTATACGTTATACGTTACACGTTATACGTTATACGTTATACGTTATACGTTATACGTTATACGTTATACGTCATAGCTTACACGATACACGTTATGCGTCATACGTTATACGTTACACGTTATACGTCACACGTTATACGTTATACGTTACACGTTATACGTTATACGTTATACGTTACACGTTATACGTTATACGTTACACGTTATACGTTATACGTTATACGTTATACGTTATACGTTATACGTTATACGTTATACGTTATACGTTATACGTTATACGTTATACGTTATACGTTATACGTTATACGTTACACGTTATACGTTACACGTTATACGTTACACGTTATACGTTATACCTTATACGTTATACGTTATACGTTATACGTTATACGTTATACGTTAAACGTTATACGTTATACGTTACACGTTATACGTTATACGTTACACGTTATACGTTATACGTTACACGTTATACGTTACACGTTATACGTTACACGTTATACGTTACACGTTATACGTTATATGTTATACGTTATACGTAATATGTAATACGTTATACCATTTACGTTATTCGTTATACGTTCTTCGTTATGCGTTGCACGTTATACGTTGTGCGTTATACGTTATACGTTCTTCGTTATGCGTTGCACGTTATACGTTGTGCGTTATACGTTATACGTTACACGTTATACGTTACACGTTACACGTTATACGTCACACGTTATACGTTATACGTTAGACGTTATACGTTATACGTTATACGTTATACGTTATACGTTATACGTTATGCGTTATACGTTATACGTTATACGTTATACGTTATACGTTATACGTTATACGTTATACGTTATACGTTATACGTTATACGTTATACGTTATACGTTATACGTTATACGTTATACGTTATACGTTATACGTTATACGTTATACGTTACACGTTATACGTTACACGTTATACGTTACACATTATAAGTTATACGTTATACGTTATACGTTATACGTTATACGTTATACGTTATACGTTATACGTTATACGTTATACGTTACACGTTATACGTTATACGTCACACGTTATACGTTACACGTCATACGTTGTACGTAATACGTTATACGTTATACGTTATACGTAATACGTTATACGTTATACGTTACACGTTATACGTTATACGTCACACGTTATACGTCACACGTTATACGTTATACGTTACACGTTATACGTTATACGTTATACGTTATACGTTACACGTTATACGTTATACGTTATACGTTATACGTTATACGTTATACGTTATACGTTATACGTTATACGTTATACGTTATACGTTACACGTTATACGTTATACGTTACACGTTATACGTTATACGTTATACGTTATACGTTATACGTCATAGCTTACACGATACACGTTATACGTCATACGTTATACGTTACACGTTATACGTCACACGTTATACGTTATACGTTACACGTTATACGTTATACGTTATACCTTATACGTTACACGTTATACGTTATACGTTATACGTTATACGTTAAACGTTATACGTTTTACGTTATACGTTATACGTCATAGCTTACACGATACACGTTATACGTCATACGTTATACGTTACACGTTATACGTCACACGTTATACGTTATACGTTACACGTTATACGTTATACGTTATACCTTATACGTTATACGTCACACGTTATACGTTATACGTTATACGTTATACGTTATACGTTATACGTTATACGTTACACGTTATACGTTTTACGTTATACGTTATACGTTATACGTTATACTTTATACGTTATACGTTATATGTTATACGTTATACGTTATACGTTATACGTCATACGTTATACGTTACACGTTATACGTTCTTCGTTATACTTTATACGTTATACGTTATATGTTATACGTTACACGTTATACGTTATACGTTATACGTTATACGTTATACGTTATACGTTATACGTTATACGTTACACGTTATACGTTATACCTTATACGTTATACGTTATACGTTATACGTTATACGTTAAACGTTATACGTTATACGTTATACGTTAAACGTTATACGTTATACGTTACACGTTATACGTTATACGTCACACGTTATACGTTATACGTTACACGTTATACGTTATACGTTATACGTTATAAGTTATACGTTATACGTTATACGTTATACGTTATACGTTATACGTTATACGTTATACGTTATACGTTATACGTTATACGTTATACGTTATACGTTAAACGTTATACGTTATACGTTATGCGTTATACGTTATACGTTATACGTTATACGTTATACGTTATACGTAATACGTTGCACGTTATACGTCACAGCTTACACGATACACGTCATACGTCATACGTTATTCGTTACACGTTATACGTCACACGTTATACGTCACACGTTATACGTTATACGTTATACGTTACACGTTATAAGTTATACGTCACGCGTAATACGTTATACGTTACACGTTATACGTTATACGTTATACGTTATACGTTAAACGTTATACGTTATACGTTATACGTTATACGTTATACGTTATACGTTATACGTCATAGCTTACACGATACACGTTATACGTCATACGTTATACGTTACACGTTATACGTCACACGTTATACGTTATACGTTATACGTTATACGTTACACGTTATACGTTATAAGTTATACGTTATACGTTATACGTTATACGTTATACGTTATACGTTATACGTTATACGTTACACGTTATACGTTATACGTCACACGTTATACGTTATACGTTATGCGTTATACGTTATACGTTATACGTTATACGTTATACGTTATACGTTATACGTTATACGTTAAACGTTATACGTTATACGTTATGCGTTATACGTTATACGTTATACGTTATACGTTATACGTTATACGTAATACGTTGCACGTTATACGTCACAGCTTACACGATACACGTCATACGTCATACGTTATTCGTTACACGTTATACGTCACACGTTATACGTCACACGTTATACGTTATACGTTATACGTTACACGTTATAAGTTATACGTCACGCGTAATACGTTATACGTTACACGTTATACGTTATACGTTATACGTTATACGTTAAACGTTATACGTTATACGTTATACGTTATACGTTATACGTTACACGTTATACGTTATACGTTATACGTTATACGTTATACGTTATACGTTACACGTTATACGTTATACGTTATACGTTATACGTTATACGTCATAGCTTACACGATACACGTTATACGTCATACGTTATACGTTACACGTTATACGTCACACGTTATACGTTATACGTTATACGTTATACGTTACACGTTATACGTTATAAGTTATACGTTATACGTTATACGTTATACGTTATACGTTATACGTTATACGTTATACGTTACACGTTATACGTTATACGTCACACGTTATACGTTACACGTTATACGTTATACCTTATACGTTATACGTTATACGTTATACGTTATACGTTATACGTTAAACGTTATACGTTATACGTTACACGTTATACGTCATACGTTATACGTTACACGTTATACGTTCTTCGTTATACTTTATACGTTATACGTTATATGTTATACGTCACACGTTATACGTTATACGTTATACGTTATACGTCATACGTTATACGTTACACGTTATACGTCACACGTTATACGTTATACGTTACACGTTGTACGTTTTACGTTATTCGTTATACGTTACACGTTATACGTTATTCGTTATACGTTATACGTTATACGTTATACGTTATACGTTATACGTTATACGTTATACGTTATACGTTATACGTTATACGTTATACGTTACACGTTAAACGTTATACGTCACACGTTATACGTTATACGTCATACGTTATACGTTACACGTTATACGTTCTTCGTTATACTTTATACGTTATACGTTATATGTTATACGTCACACGTTATACGTTATACGTTATACGTTATACGTCATACGTTATACGTTACACGTTATACGTCACACGTTATACGTTATACGTTACACGTTGTACGTTTTACGTTATTCGTTATACGTTACACGTTATACGTTATTCGTTATACGTTATACGTTATACGTTATACGTTATACGTTATACGTTATACGTTATACGTTATACGTTATACGTTACACGTTATACGTTATACGTCACACGTTATACGTTTTACGTTACACGTTATACGTTATACGTTATACGTTATACGTTATACGTTATACGTTATACGTTACACGTTATACGTTATACGATATATGTTATACGTTATACGTAATATGTAATACGTTATTCGTTTTACGTTATTCGTTATACGTTCTTCGTTACACGTTGTACGTTATACGTTATGCGTTATACGTTAAACGTTATACGTTATACGTTATAAGTTATACGTTATACGTTATACGTTATACGTTATACGTTATACGTTATACGTTACACGTTATACGTTACACGTTATACGTTATACGTCACACGTTATACGTTATACGTCATACGTTGTACGTAATACGTTATACGTTATACGTTATACGTAATACGTTATACGTTATACGTTATACGTTATACGTTATACGTTATACGTTATACGTTATACGTTATACGTTATACGTTATACGTTACACGTTATACGTTACACGTTATACGTTACACGTTATAAGTTATACGTTATACGTTATACGTTATACGTTATACGTTATACGTTATACGTTATACGTTATACGTTACACGTTATACGTTATACGTCACACGTTATACGTTATACGTCATACGTTGTACGTAATACGTTATACGTTATACGTTATACGTAATACGTTATACGTTATACGTTACACGTTATACGTTATACGTCACACGTTATACGTCACACGTTATACGTTATACGTTACACGTTATACGTTATACGTTATACGTTATACGTTACACGTTATACGTTATACGTTATACGTTATACGTTATACGTTATACGTTATACGTTATACGTTATACGTTATACGTTATACGTTACACGTTATACGTTATACGTTACACGTTATACGTTATACGTTATACGTTATACGTTATACGTCATAGCTTACACGATACACGTTATACGTCATACGTTATACGTTACACGTTATACGTCACACGTTATACGTTATACGTTACACGTTATACGTTATACGTTATACCTTATACGTTATACGTTATACGTTATACGTTATACGTTAAACGTTATACGTTATACGTTATACGTTATACGTCATAGCTTACACGATACACGTTATACGTCATACGTTATACGTTACACGTTATACGTCACATGTTATACGTTATACGTTACACGTTATACGTTATACGTAATACGTTACACGTTATACGTCACAGCTTACACGATACACGTCATACGTCATACGTTATTCGTTACACTTTATACGTCACACGTTATACGTCACACGTTATACGTTATACGTTATACGTTACACGTTATAAGTTATACGTCACGCGTAATACGTAATACGTTACACGTTATACGTTATACGTTATACGTTATACGTTAAACGTTATACGTTATACGTTATACGTTATACGTTATACGTTACACGTTATAAGTTATACGTCACGCGTAATACGTTATACGTTACACGTTATACGTTATACGTTATACGTTATACGTTAAACGTTATACGTTATACGTTACACGTTATACGTCACACGTTATACGTTATACGTTATACGTTATACGTCATACGTTATACGTTACACGTTATACGTCACACGTTATACGTTATACGTTACACGTTGTACGTTATACGTTATTCGTTATACGTTACACGCTATACGTTATTCGTTATACGTTATACGTTATACGTTATACGTTATACGTTATACGTTATACGTTATACGTTATACGTTACACGTTATACGTTATACGTCACACGTTATACGTTATACGTTACACGTCATACGTTTTACGTTATACGTTAAACGTTATACGTTATACGTTATACGTTATACGTTATACGTTATACGTTACACGTTATACGTTATACGATATATGTTATTCGTTATACGTAATATGTAATACGTTATTCGTTTTACGTTATTCGTTATACGTTCTTCGTTACACGTTGTACGTTATACGTTATGCGTTATACGTTAAACGTTATACGTTATACGTTATAAGTTATACGTTATACGTTATACGTTATACGTTATACGTTATACGTTATACGTTATACGTTATACGTTACACGTTATACGTTATACGTCACACGTTATACGTTATACGTCATACGTTATACGCTATACGTTATACGTTATACGTTATACGTTAAACGTTATACGTTATACGTTACGCGTTATACGTTATACGTCACACGTTATACGTTATGCGTCATACGTTGTACGTAATACGTTATACGTTATACGTTATACGTAATACGTTATACGTTATACGTTATACGTTATACGTTATACGTTATACGTTATACGTTATACGTTATACGTTATACGTTACACGTTATACGTTACACGTTATACGTTACACGTTATAAGTTATACGTTATACGTTATACGTTATACGTTATACGTTATACGTTATACGTTATACGTTACACGTTATACGTTATACGTCACACGTTATACGTTATACGTCATACGTTGTACGTAATACGGTATACGTTATACGTTATACGTAATACGTTATACGTTATACGTTACACGTTATACGTTATACGTCACACGTTATACGTCACACGTTATACGTTATACGTTACACGTTATACGTTATACGTTATACGTTATACGTTATACGTTACACGTTATACGTTATACGTTATACGTTATACGTTATACGTTATACGTTATACGTTATACGTTATACGTTATACGTTATACGTTACACGTTATACGTTATACGTTACACGTTATACGTTATACGTTATACGTTATACGTTATACGTCATAGCTTACACGATACACGTTATACGTCATACGTTATACGTTACACGTTATACGTCACACGATATACGTTATACGTTACACGTTATACGTTATACGTTATACCTTATACGTTATACGTTATACGTTATACGTTATACGTTAAACGTTATACGTTATACGTTACACGTTATACGTTATACGTTACACGTTATACGTTATACGTTATACGTTATACGTTATACGTTATACGTTATACGTTATACGTTATACGTTATACGTTATACGTTATACGTTATACGTTATACGTTATACGTTATACGTTATACGTTACACGTTATACGTTACACGTTATACGTTACACGTTATACGTTATACCTTATGCGTTATACGTTATACGTTATACGTTATACGTTATACGTTAAACGTTATACGTTATACGTTACACGTTATACGTTATACGTTACACGTTATACGTTATACGTTATACGTTATACGTTATACGTTATACGTTATACGTTATACGTTACACGTTATACGTTATACCTTATACGTTATACGTTATACGTTATACGTTATACGTTAAACGTTATACGTTATACGTTATACGTTAAACGTTATACGTTATACGTTACACGTTATACGTTATACGTTACACGTTATACGTTATACGTTATACGTTATACGTTATACGTTATACGTTATACGTCATAGCTTACACGATACACGTTATGCGTCATACGTTATACGTTACACGTTATACGTCTCACGTTATACGTTATACGTTACACGTTATACGTTATACGTTATACGTAATACGTTATACGTTATACGTTATACGTTATACGTTATACGTTAAACGTTATACGTTATACGTTATGCGTTATACGTTATACGTTATACGTTATACGTTATACGTTATACGTAATACGTTGCACGTTATACGTCACAGCTTACACGATACACGTCATACGTCATACGTTATTCGTTACACGTTATACGTCACACGTTATACGTCACACGTTATACGTTATACGTTATACGTTACACGTTATAAGTTATACGTCACGCGTAATACGTTATACGTTACACGTTATACGTTATACGTTATACGTTATACGTTAAACGTTATACGTTATACGTTATACGTTATACGTTATACGTTACACGTTATACGTTATACGTTATACGTTATACGTTATACGTTATACGTTACACGTTATACGTTATACGTTATACGTTATACGTTATACGTCATAGCTTACACGATACACGTTATACGTCATACGTTATACGTTACACGTTATACGTCACACGTTATACGTTATACGTTATACGTTATACGTTACACGTTATACGTTATAAGTTATACGTTATACGTTATACGTTATACGTTATACGTTATACGTTATACGTTATACGTTACACGTTATACGTTATACGTCACACGTTATACGTTACACGTTATACGTTATACCTTATACGTTATACGTTATACGTTATACGTTATACGTTATACGTTAAACGTTATACGTTATACGTTACACGTTATACGTCATACGTTATACGTTACACGTTATACGTTCTTCGTTATACTTTATACGTTATACGTTATATGTTATACGTCACACGTTATACGTTATACGTTATACGTTATACGTCATACGTTATACGTTACACGTTATACGTCACACGTTATACGTTATACGTTACACGTTGTACGTTTTACGTTATTCGTTATACGTTACACGTTATACGTTATTCGTTATACGTTATACGTTATACGTTATACGTTATACGTTATACGTTATACGTTATACGTTATACGTTATACGTTATACGTTATACGTTACACGTTAAACGTTATACGTCACACGTTATACGTTATACGTCATACGTTATACGTTACACGTTATACGTTCTTCGTTATACTTTATACGTTATACGTTATATGTTATACGTCACACGTTATACGTTATACGTTATACGTTATACGTCATACGTTATACGTTACACGTTATACGTCACACGTTATACGTTATACGTTACACGTTGTACGTTTTACGTTATTCGTTATACGTTACACGTTATACGTTATTCGTTATACGTTATACGTTATACGTTATACGTTATACGTTATACGTTATACGTTATACGTTATACGTTATACGTTACACGTTATACGTTATACGTCACACGTTATACGTTTTACGTTACACGTTATACGTTATACGTTATACGTTATACGTTATACGTTATACGTTATACGTTACACGTTATACGTTATACGATATATGTTATACGTTATACGTAATATGTAATACGTTATTCGTTTTACGTTATTCGTTATACGTTCTTCGTTACACGTTGTACGTTATACGTTATGCGTTATACGTTAAACGTTATACGTTATACGTTATAAGTTATACGTTATACGTTATACGTTATACGTTATACGTTATACGTTACACGTTATACGTTACACGTTATACGTTATACGTCACACGTTATACGTTATACGTCATACGTTGTACGTAATACGTTATACGTTATACGTTATACGTAATACGTTATACGTTATACGTTATACGTTATACGTTATACGTTATACGTTATACGTTATACGTTATACGTTATACGTTATACGTTACACGTTATACGTTACACGTTATACGTTACACGTTATAAGTTATACGTTATACGTTATACGTTATACGTTATACGTTATACGTTATACGTTATACGTTATACGTTACACGTTATACGTTATACGTCACACGTTATACGTTATACGTCATACGTTGTACGTAATACGTTATACGTTATACGTTATACGTAATACGTTATACGTTATACGTTACACGTTATACGTTATACGTCACACGTTATACGTCACACGTTATACGTTATACGTTACACGTTATACGTTATACGTTATACGTTATACGTTACACGTTATACGTTATACGTTATACGTTATACGTTATACGTTATACGTTATACGTTATACGTTATACGTTATACGTTATACGTTATACGTTACACGTTATACGTTATACGTTACACGTTATACGTTATACGTTATACGTTATACGTTATACGTCATAGCTTACACGATACACGTTATACGTCATACGTTATACGTTACACGTTATACGTCACACGTTATACGTTATACGTTACACGTTATACGTTATACGTTATACCTTATACGTTATACGTTATACGTTATACGTTATACGTTAAACGTTATACGTTATACGTTATACGTTATACGTCATAGCTTACACGATACACGTTATACGTCATACGTTATACGTTACACGTTATACGTCACATGTTATACGTTATACGTTACACGTTATACGTTATACGTAATACGTTACACGTTATACGTCACAGCTTACACGATACACGTCATACGTCATACGTTATTCGTTACACTTTATACGTCACACGTTATACGTCACACGTTATACGTTATACGTTATACGTTACACGTTATAAGTTATACGTCACGCGTAATACGTAATACGTTACACGTTATACGTTATACGTTATACGTTATACGTTAAACGTTATACGTTATACGTTATACGTTATACGTTATACGTTACACGTTATAAGTTATACGTCACGCGTAATACGTTATACGTTACACGTTATACGTTATACGTTATACGTTATACGTTAAACGTTATACGTTATACGTTACACGTTATACGTCACACGTTATACGTTATACGTTATACGTTATACGTCATACGTTATACGTTACACGTTATACGTCACACGTTATACGTTATACGTTACACGTTGTACGTTATACGTTATTCGTTATACGTTACACGCTATACGTTATTCGTTATACGTTATACGTTATACGTTATACGTTATACGTTATACGTTATACGTTATACGTTATACGTTACACGTTATACGTTATACGTCACACGTTATACGTTATACGTTACACGTTATACGTTTTACGTTATACGTTAAACGTTATACGTTATACGTTATACGTTATACGTTATACGTTATACGTTACACGTTATACGTTATACGATATATGTTATTCGTTATACGTAATATGTAATACGTTATTCGTTTTACGTTATTCGTTATACGTTCTTCGTTACACGTTGTACGTTATACGTTATGCGTTATACGTTAAACGTTATACGTTATACGTTATAAGTTATACGTTATACGTTATACGTTATACGTTATACGTTATACGTTATACGTTATACGTTATACGTTACACGTTATACGTTATACGTCACACGTTATACGTTATACGTCATACGTTATACGTTATACGTTATACGTTATACGTTATACGTTAAACGTTATACGTTATACGTTACGCGTTATACGTTATACGTCACACGTTATACGTTATGCGTCATACGTTGTACGTAATACGTTATACGTTATACGTTATACGTAATACGTTATACGTTATACGTTATACGTTATACGTTATACGTTATACGTTATACGTTATACGTTATACGTTATACGTTACACGTTATACGTTACACGTTATACGTTACACGTTATAAGTTATACGTTATACGTTATACGTTATACGTTATACGTTATACGTTATACGTTATACGTTACACGTTATACGTTATACGTCACACGTTATACGTTATACGTCATACGTTGTACGTAATACGGTATACGTTATACGTTATACGTAATACGTTATACGTTATACGTTACACGTTATACGTTATACGTCACACGTTATACGTCACACGTTATACGTTATACGTTACACGTTATACGTTATACGTTATACGTTATACGTTATACGTTACACGTTATACGTTATACGTTATACGTTATACGTTATACGTTATACGTTATACGTTATACGTTATACGTTATACGTTATACGTTACACGTTATACGTTATACGTTACACGTTATACGTTATACGTTATACGTTATACGTTATACGTCATAGCTTACACGATACACGTTATACGTCATACGTTATACGTTACACGTTATACGTTATACCTTATGCGTTATACGTTATACGTTATACGTTATACGTTATACGTTAAACGTTATACGTTATACGTTACACGTTATACGTTATACGTTACACGTTATACGTTATACGTTATACGTTATACGTTATACGTTATACGTTATACGTTATACGTTACACGTTATACGTTATACCTTATACGTTATACGTTATACGTTATACGTTATACGTTAAACGTTATACGTTATACGTTATACGTTAAACGTTATACGTTATACGTTACACGTTATACGTTATACGTTACACGTTATACGTTATACGTTATACGTTATACGTTATACGTTATACGTTATACGTCATAGCTTACACGATACACGTTATGCGTCATACGTTATACGTTACACGTTATACGTCTCACGTTATACGTTATACGTTACACGTTATACGTTATACCTTATACGTTATACGTTATACGTTATACGTTATACGTTAAACGTTATACGTTATACGTCACACGTTATACGTTATACGTTACACGTTATACGTTATACGTTATACGTTATAAGTTATACGTTATACGTTATACGTTATACGTTATACGTTATACGTTATACGTTATACGTTACACGTTATACGTTATACGTTACACGTTATACGTTATACGTTATACGTTATACGTTATACGTTATACGTTATACGTTATACGTTACACGTTATACGTTATACCTTATACGTTATACGTTATACGTTATACGTTATACGTTAAACGTTATACGTTATACGTTATACGTTAAACGTTATACGTTATACGTTACACGTTATACGTTATACGTTACACGTTATACGTTATACGTTATACGTTATACGTTATACGTTATACGTTATACGTCATAGCTTACACGATACACGTTATGCGTCATACGTTATACGTTACACGTTATACGTCTCACGTTATACGTTATACGTTACACGTTATACGTTATACCTTATACGTTATACGTTATACGTTATACGTTATACGTTAAACGTTATACGTTATACGTCACACGTTATACGTTATACGTTACACGTTATACGTTATACGTTATACGTTATAAGTTATACGTTATACGTTATACGTTATACGTTATACGTTATACGTTATACGTTATACGTTACACGTTATACGTTACACGTTATACGTTACACGTTATACGTTACACGTTATACGTTACACGTTATACGTTACACGTTGTACGTTACACGTTATACGTTACACGTTATACGTTACACGTTATACGTTACAGGTTATACGTTATATGTTATACGTTATACGTAATATGTAATACGTTATACCATTTACGTTATTCGTTATACGTTCTTCGTTATGCGTTGTACGTTATACGTTGTGCGTTATACGTTATACGTTATACGTGATACGTTACACGTTATACGTTACACGTTATACGTTACACGTTATACGTTACACGTTATACGTTACACGTTATACGTTACACGTTATACGTTATACGTTATACGTTATACGTTATACGTTATACGTTATACGTTATACGTTATTCGTTATACGTTATACGTTATACGTTATACGTTATACGGAATACGTTATACGTTATACGTTACACGTTATACGTTATACGTTATACGTTATACGTTATACGTTATACGTTACACGTTATACGTTACACGTTATACGTTACACGTTATACGTTACACGTTATACGTTATATGTTATACGTTATACGTAATATGTAATACGTTATACCATTTACGTTATTCGTTATACGTTCTTCGTTATGCGTTGCACGTTATACGTTGTGCGTTATACGTTATACGTTCTTCGTTATGCGTTGCACGTTATACGTTGTGCGTTATACGTTATACGTTACACGTTATACGTTACACGTTACACGTTATACGTCACACGTTATACGTTATACGTTAGACGTTATACGTTATACGTTATACGTTATACGTTATACGTTATACGTTATGCGTTATACGTTATACGTTATACGTTATACGTTATACGTTATACGTTATACGTTATACGTTATACGTTATACGTTATACGTTATACGTTATACGTTATACGTTATACGTTATACGTTACACGTTATACGTTATACCTTATACGTTATACGTTATACGTTATACGTTATACGTTAAACGTTATACGTTATACGTTATACGTTAAACGTTATACGTTATACGTTACACGTTATACGTTATACGTTACACGTTATACGTTATACGTTATACGTTATACGTTATACGTTATACGTTATACGTCATAGCTTACACGATACACGTTATGCGTCATACGTTATACGTTACACGTTATACGTCTCACGTTATACGTTATACGTTACACGTTATACGTTATACCTTATACGTTATACGTTATACGTTATACGTTATACGTTAAACGTTATACGTTATACGTCACACGTTATACGTTATACGTTACACGTTATACGTTATACGTTATACGTTATAAGTTATACGTTATACGTTATACGTTATACGTTATACGTTATACGTTATACGTTATACGTTACACGTTATACGTTACACGTTATACGTTACACGTTATACGTTACACGTTATACGTTACACGTTATACGTTACACGTTGTACGTTACACGTTATACGTTACACGTTATACGTTACACGTTATACGTTACAGGTTATACGTTATATGTTATACGTTATACGTAATATGTAATACGTTATACCATTTACGTTATTCGTTATACGTTCTTCGTTATGCGTTGTACGTTATACGTTGTGCGTTATACGTTATACGTTATACGTGATACGTTACACGTTATACGTTACACGTTATACGTTACACGTTATACGTTACACGTTATACGTTACACGTTATACGTTACACGTTATACGTTATACGTTATACGTTATACGTTATACGTTATACGTTATTCGTTATACGTTATACGTTATACGTTATACGTTATACGGAATACGTTATACGTTATACGTTACACGTTATACGTTATACGTTATACGTTATACGTTATACGTTATACGTTACACGTTATACGTTACACGTTATACGTTACACGTTATACGTTACACGTTATACGTTATATGTTATACGTTATACGTAATATGTAATACGTTATACCATTTACGTTATTCGTTATACGTTCTTCGTTATGCGTTGCACGTTATACGTTGTGCGTTATACGTTATACGTTCTTCGTTATGCGTTGCACGTTATACGTTGTGCGTTATACGTTATACGTTACACGTTATACGTTACACGTTACACGTTATACGTCACACGTTATACGTTATACGTTAGACGTTATACGTTATACGTTATACGTTATACGTTATACGTTATACGTTATGCGTTATACGTTATACGTTATACGTTATACGTTATACGTTATACGTTATACGTTATACGTTATACGTTATACGTTATACGTTATACGTTATACGTTATACGTTATACGTTATACGTTATACGTTATACGTTATACGTTATACGTTATACGTTATATAATACTTTATACGTTATACGTTACACGTTACACGTTATACGTTATACGTCACACGTAATACGTTATACGTTATTCGTTATACGTTATACGTTATACGTCATACGTTATACGGAATACGTTATACGTTATACGTTATACGTCATACGTTATACGTTATACGTTACACGTTATACGTTATATGTTATACGTTATACGTTATACGTTATACGCTAAACGTTATACGTTATACGTTATAAGTTATACGTTACACGTTATACGTTACACGTTATACGTTACACGTTATACGTTACACGTTATACGTTACACGTTATACGTTATATGTTATACGTTATACGTAATATGTAATACGTTATACCATTTACGTTATTCGTTATACGTTCTTCGTTATGCGTTGTACGTTATACGTTGTGCGTTATACGTTATACGTTACACGTTATACGTTACACGTTACACGTTATACGTCACACGTTATACGTTATACGTTAGACGTTATACGTTATACGTTACACGTTATACGTTCTTCGTTACACGTTGTACGTTATACGTTATGCGTTATACGTTAAACGTTATACGTTATACGTTATAAGTTATAAGTTATACGTTATACGTTATACGTTATACGTTATACGTTACACGGTATACGTTATGCGTTATACGTTATACGTTATACGTTATACGTTATACGTTATACGTTATACGTTATACGTTATACGTTATACGTAATATGTAATACGTTATTCGTTTTACGTTACACGTTATACGTTCTTCGTTACACGTTGTACGTTATACGTTATGCGTTATACGTTAAACGTTATACGTTATACGTTATAAGTTATAAGTTATACGTTATACGTTATACGTTATACGTTATACGTTACACGTTATACGTTATACGTTATACGTTATACGTTATACGTTATACGTTACACGTTATACGTTATACGATATATGTTATACGTTATACGTAATATGTAATACGTTATTCGTTTTACGTTATTCGTTATACGTTCTTCGTTACACGTTGTACGTTATACGTTATGCGTTATACGTTAAACGTTATACGTTATACGTTATACGTTATACGTTATACGTTATACGTTATACGTTATACGTTACACGTTATACGTTATACGTCACACGTTATACGTTATACGTCATACGTTGTACGTAATACGTTATACGTTATACGTTATACGTAATACGTTATACGTTATACGTTACACGTTATACGTTATACGTTACACGTTATACGTTATACGTTATACGTTATACGTTATACGTTATACGTCATAGCTTACACGATACACGTTATACGTCATACGTTATACGTTACACGTTATACGTCACACGTTATACGTTATACGTTATACGTTAAACGTTATACGTTATACGTTAAACGTTATACGTTATACGTTACACGATATACGTTATACGTTACACGTTATACGTTATAAGTTATACGTTATACGTTATACGTTATACGTTATACGTTATACGTTATACGTTATACGTTATACGTTATACGTTATACGTTACACGTTATACGTTATATGTCACACGTTATACGTTACACGTTATACGTTATACCTTATACGTTATACGTTATACGTTAAACGTTATACGTTATACGTTAAACTTTATACGTTATACGTTACACGTTATACGTTATACGTTACACGTTATACGTTATACGTTATACGTTATACGTTATACGTTACACGTTATACGTTATAAGTTATACGTTATACGTTATACGTTATACGTTATACGTTATACGTTATACGTTATACGTTACACGTTATACGTTATACGTCACACGTTATACGTTACACGTTATACGTTATACCTTATACGTTATACGTTATACGTTATACGTTATACGTTATACGTTATACGTTATACGTTATACGTTATACGTTATACGTTATACGTTATACGTTATACGTTACACGTTATACGTTACACGTTATACGTTACACGTTATAAGTTATACGTTATACGTTATACGTTATACGTTATACGTTATACGTTATACGTTATACGTTACACGTTATACGTTATACGTCACACGTTATACGTTATACGTCATACGTTGTACGTAATACGGTATACGTTATACGTTATACGTAATACGTTATACGTTATACGTTACACGTTATACGTTATACGTTATACGTTATACGTTATACGTTATACGTTATACGTTATACGTTATACGTTATACGTTATACGTTACACGTTATACGTTATACGTTACACGTTATACGTTATACGTTATACGTTATACGTTATACGTCATAGCTTACACGATACACGTTATACGTCATACGTTATACGTCATACGTTATACGTTACACGTCACACGTTATACGTTACACGTTATACGTTATACCTTATACGTTATACGTTATACGTTATACGTTATACGTTATACGTTAAACGTTATACGTTATACGTTACACGTTATACGTTATACGTCACACGTTATACGTTATACGTCATACGTTGTACGTAATACGTTATACGTTATACGTTATACGTAATACGTTATACGTTATACGTTATACGTTATACGTTATACGTTATACGTTATACGTTATACGTTATACGTTATACGTTACACGTTATACGTTACACGTTATACGTTACACGTTATAAGTTATACGTTATACGTTATACGTTATACGTTATACGTTATACGTTATACGTTATACGTTACACGTTATACGTTATACGTCACACGTTATACGTTATACGTCATACGTTGTACGTAATACGGTATACGTTATACGTTATACGTAATACGTTATACGTTATACGTTACACGTTATACGTTATACGTCACACGTTATACGTCACACGTTATACGTTATACGTTACACGTTATACGTTATACGTTATACGTTATACGTTACACGTTATACGTTATACGTTATACGTTATACGTTATACGTTATACGTTATACGTTATACGTTATACGTTATACGTTATACGTTACACGTTATACGTTATACGTTACACGTTATACGTTATACGTTACACGTTATACGTTATACGTTATACGTTATACGTTATACGTCATAGCTTACACGATACACGTTATACGTCATACGTTATACGTTACACGTTATACGTCACACGATATACGTTATACGTTACACGTTATACGTTATACGTTATACCTTATACGTTATACGTTATACGTTATACGTTATACGTTAAACGTTATACGTTATACGTTACACGTTATACGTTATACGTTACACGTTATACGTTATACGTTATACGTTATACGTTATACGTTATACGTTATACGTGATACGTTATACGTTATACGTTATACGTTATACGTTATACGTTATACGTTATACGTTATACGTTACACGTTATACGTTACACGTTATACGTTACACGTTATACGTTATACCTTATACGTTATACGTTATACGTTATACGTTATACGTTATACGTTAAACGTTATACGTTATACGTTACACGTTATACGTTATACGTTACACGTTATACGTTATACGTTATACGTTATACGTTATACGTTATACGTTATACGTTATACGTTACACGTTATACGTTATACCTTATACGTTATACGTTATACGTTATACGTTATACGTTAAACGTTATACGTTATACGTTATACGTTAAACGTTATACGTTATACGTTACACGTTATACGTTATACGTTACACGTTATACGTTATACGTTATACGTTATACGTTATACGTTATACGTCATAGCTTACACGATACACGTTATGCGTCATACGTTATACGTTACACGTTATACGTCACACATTATACGTTATACGTTACACGTTATACGCTATACCTTATACGTTATACGTTATACGTTATACGTTATACGTTAAACGTTATACGTTATACGTCACACGTTATGCGTTATACGTTATACGTTATACGTTATACGTTATACGTTATACGTTATACGTTATACGTTATACGTTATACGTTATACGTTATACGTTATACGTTATACGTTATACGTTATGCGTCATACGTTATACGTTACACGTTATACGTCACACGTTATACGTTACACGTTACACGTTATACGTCACACGTTATACGTTATACGTCATAGCTTACACGATACACGTTATACGTCATACGTTATACGTTACACGTTATACGTCACACGATATACGTTATACGTTACACGTTATACGTTATACGTTATACCTTATACGTTATACGTTATACGTTATACGTTATACGTTAAACGTTATACGTTATACGTTACACGTTATACGTTATACGTTACACGTTATACGTTATACGTTATACGTTATACGTTATACGTTATACGTTATACGTGATACGTTATACGTTATACGTTATACGTTATACGTTATACGTTATACGTTATACGTTATACGTTACACGTTATACGTTACACGTTATACGTTACACGTTATACGTTATACCTTATACGTTATACGTTATACGTTATACGTTATACGTTATACGTTATACGTTAAACGTTATACGTTATACGTTACACGTTATACGTTATACGTTACACGTTATACGTTATACGTTATACGTTATACGTTATACGTTATACGTTATACGTTATACGTTACACGTTATACGTTATACCTTATACGTTATACGTTATACGTTATACGTTATACGTTAAACGTTATACGTTATACGTTATACGTTAAACGTTATACGTTATACGTTACACGTTATACGTTATACGTTACACGTTATACGTTATACGTTATACGTTACACGTTATACGTTATACGTTATACGTCATAGCTTACACGATACACGTTATGCGTCATACGTTATACGTTACACGTTATACGTCACACGTTATACGTTATACGTTACACGTTATACGCTATACCTTATACGTTATACGTTATACGTTATACGTTATACGTTAAACGTTATACGTTATACGTCACACGTTATGCGTTATACGTTATACGTTATACGTTATACGTTATACGTTATACGTTATACGTTATACGTTATACGTTATACGTTATACGTTATACGTTATACGTTACACGTTATACGTTATAAGTTATACGTTATACGTTATACGTTATACGTTATACGTTATACGTTATACGTTATACGTTACACGTTATACGTTATACGTCACACGTTATACGTTACACGTTATACGTTATACCTTATACGTTATACGTTATACGTTATACGTTATACGTTATACGTTAAACGTTATACGTTATACGTTACACGTTATACGTTATACGTCACACGTTATACGTTATACGTCATACGTTGTACGTAATACGTTATACGTTATACGTTATACGTAATACGTTATACGTTATACGTTATACGTTATACGTTATACGTTATACGTTATACGTTATACGTTATACGTTATACGTTACACGTTATACGTTACACGTTATACGTTACACGTTATAAGTTATACGTTATACGTTATACGTTATACGTTATACGTTATACGTTATACGTTATACGTTACACGTTATACGTTATACGTTATACGTTATACGTTATACGTTATACGTTATACGTTATACGCTAAACGTTATACGTTATACGTTATAAGTTATACGTTACACGTTATACGTTACACGTTATACGTTACACGTTATACGTTACACGTTATACGTTACACGTTATACGTTACACGTTATACGTTATATGTTATACGTTATACGTAATATGTAATACGTTATACCATTTACGTTATTCGTTATACGTTCTTCGTTATGCGTTGTACGTTATACTTTGTGCGTTATACGTTATACGTTACACGTTATACGTTACACGTTACACGTTATACGTCACACGTTATACGTTATACGTTAGACGTTATACGTTATACGTTACACGTTATACGTTCTTCGTTACACGTTGTACGTTATACGTTATGCGTTATACGTTAAACGTTATACGTTATACGTTATAAGTTATAAGTTATACGTTATACGTTATACGTTATACGTTATACGTTATACGTTATACGTTATACGTTATACGTTACACGTTATACGTTATACGTCACACGTTATACGTTATACGTCATACGTTGTACGTAATACGTTATACGTTATACGTTATACGTAATACGTTATACGTTATACGTTACACGTTATACGTTATACTTCACACGTTATACGTCACACGTTATACGTTATACGTTACACGTTATACGTTGTACGTTATACGTTATACGTTATACGTTATACGTTATACGTTATACGTTATACGTTATACGTTATACGTTATACGTTATACGTTATGCGTTATACGTTATACGTTATACGTTACACGTTATACGTTATACGTTACACGTTATACGTTATACGTTATACGTTATACGTTATACGTCATAGCTTACACGATACACGTTATACGTCATACGTTATACGTTACACGTTATACGTCACACGTTATACGTTATACGTTACACGTTACACGTTATACGTTATACGTTATACCTTATACGTTATACGTTATACGTTATACGTTATACGTTATACGTTATACGTTATACGTTATACGTTATACGTAATACGTTATACGTTATACGTTACACGTTATACGTTATACGTCACACGTTATACGTCACACGTTATACGTTATACGTTACACGTTATACGTTATACGTTATACGTTATACGTTATACGTTACACGTTATACGTTATACGTTATACGTTATACGTTATACGTTATACGTTATACGTTATACGTTATACGTTATACGTTATACGTTACACGTTATACGTTATACGTTACACGTTATACGTTATACGTTATACGTTATACGTTATACGTCATAGCTTACACGATACACGTTATACGTCATACGTTATACGTTACACGTTATACGTCACACGATATACGTTATACGTTACACGTTATACGTTATACGTTATACCTTATACGTTATACGTTATACGTTATACGTTATACGTTAAACGTTATACGTTATACGTTACACGTTATACGTTATACGTTACACGTTATACGTTATACGTTATACGTTATACGTTATACGTTATACGTTATACGTTATACGTTATACGTTATACGTTATACGTTATACGTTATACGTTATACGTTATACGTTATACGTTACACGTTATACGTTACACGTTATACGTTACACGTTATACGTTATACCTTATGCGTTATACGTTATACGTTATACGTTATACGTTATACGTTAAACGTTATACGTTATACGTTACACGTTATACGTTATACGTTACACGTTATACGTTATACGTTATACGTTATACGTTATACGTTATACGTTATACGTTATACGTTACACGTTATACGTTATACCTTATACGTTATACGTTATACGTTATACGTTATACGTTAAACGTTATACGTTATACGTTATACGTTAAACGTTATACGTTATACGTTACACGTTATACGTTATACGTTACACGTTATACGTTATACGTTATACGTTATACGTTATACGTTATACGTTATACGTCATAGCTTACACGATACACGTTATGCGTCATACGTTATACGTTACACGTTATACGTCTCACGTTATACGTTATACGTTACACGTTATACGTTATACCTTATACGTTATACGTTATACGTTATACGTTATACGTTAAACGTTATACGTTATACGTCACACGTTATACGTTATACGTTACACGTTATACGTTATACGTTATACGTTATAAGTTATACGTTATACGTTATACGTTATACGTTATACGTTATACGTTATACGTTATACGTTACACGTTATACGTTACACGTTATACGTTACACGTTATACGTTACACGTTATACGTTACACGTTATACGTTACACGTTGTACGTTACACGTTATACGTTACACGTTATACGTTACACGTTATACGTTACAGGTTATACGTTATATGTTATACGTTATACGTAATATGTAATACGTTATACCATTTACGTTATTCGTTATACGTTCTTCGTTATGCGTTGTACGTTATACGTTGTGCGTTATACGTTATACGTTATACGTGATACGTTACACGTTATACGTTACACGTTATACGTTACACGTTATACGTTACACGTTATACGTTACACGTTATACGTTACACGTTATACGTTATACGTTATACGTTATACGTTATACGTTATACGTTATACGTTATACGTTATTCGTTATACGTTATACGTTATACGTTATACGTTATACGGAATACGTTATACGTTATACGTTACACGTTATACGTTATACGTTATACGTTATACGTTATACGTTATACGTTACACGTTATACGTTACACGTTATACGTTACACGTTATACGTTACACGTTATACGTTATATGTTATACGTTATACGTAATATGTAATACGTTATACCATTTACGTTATTCGTTATACGTTCTTCGTTATGCGTTGCACGTTATACGTTGTGCGTTATACGTTATACGTTCTTCGTTATGCGTTGCACGTTATACGTTGTGCGTTATACGTTATACGTTACACGTTATACGTTACACGTTACACGTTATACGTCACACGTTATACGTTATACGTTAGACGTTATACGTTATACGTTATACGTTATACGTTATACGTTATACGTTATGCGTTATACGTTATACGTTATACGTTATACGTTATACGTTATACGTTATACGTTATACGTTATACGTTATACGTTATACGTTATACGTTATACGTTATACGTTATACGTTATACGTTACACGTTATACGTTATACCTTATACGTTATACGTTATACGTTATACGTTATACGTTAAACGTTATACGTTATACGTTATACGTTAAACGTTATACGTTATACGTTACACGTTATACGTTATACGTTACACGTTATACGTTATACGTTATACGTTATACGTTATACGTTATACGTTATACGTCATAGCTTACACGATACACGTTATGCGTCATACGTTATACGTTACACGTTATACGTCTCACGTTATACGTTATACGTTACACGTTATACGTTATACCTTATACGTTATACGTTATACGTTATACGTTATACGTTAAACGTTATACGTTATACGTCACACGTTATACGTTATACGTTACACGTTATACGTTATACGTTATACGTTATAAGTTATACGTTATACGTTATACGTTATACGTTATACGTTATACGTTATACGTTATACGTTACACGTTATACGTTACACGTTATACGTTACACGTTATACGTTACACGTTATACGTTACACGTTATACGTTACACGTTGTACGTTACACGTTATACGTTACACGTTATACGTTACACGTTATACGTTACAGGTTATACGTTATATGTTATACGTTATACGTAATATGTAATACGTTATACCATTTACGTTATTCGTTATACGTTCTTCGTTATGCGTTGTACGTTATACGTTGTGCGTTATACGTTATACGTTATACGTGATACGTTACACGTTATACGTTACACGTTATACGTTACACGTTATACGTTACACGTTATACGTTACACGTTATACGTTACACGTTATACGTTATACGTTATACGTTATACGTTATACGTTATACGTTATTCGTTATACGTTATACGTTATACGTTATACGTTATACGGAATACGTTATACGTTATACGTTACACGTTATACGTTATACGTTATACGTTATACGTTATACGTTATACGTTACACGTTATACGTTACACGTTATACGTTACACGTTATACGTTACACGTTATACGTTATATGTTATACGTTATACGTAATATGTAATACGTTATACCATTTACGTTATTCGTTATACGTTCTTCGTTATGCGTTGCACGTTATACGTTGTGCGTTATACGTTATACGTTCTTCGTTATGCGTTGCACGTTATACGTTGTGCGTTATACGTTATACGTTACACGTTATACGTTACACGTTACACGTTATACGTCACACGTTATACGTTATACGTTAGACGTTATACGTTATACGTTATACGTTATACGTTATACGTTATACGTTATGCGTTATACGTTATACGTTATACGTTATACGTTATACGTTATACGTTATACGTTATACGTTATACGTTATACGTTATACGTTATACGTTATACGTTATACGTTATACGTTATACGTTATACGTTATACGTTATACGTTATACGTTATACGTTATATAATACTTTATACGTTATACGTTACACGTTACACGTTATACGTTATACGTCACACGTAATACGTTATACGTTATTCGTTATACGTTATACGTTATACGTCATACGTTATACGGAATACGTTATACGTTATACGTTATACGTCATACGTTATACGTTATACGTTACACGTTATACGTTATATGTTATACGTTATACGTTATACGTTATACGCTAAACGTTATACGTTATACGTTATAAGTTATACGTTACACGTTATACGTTACACGTTATACGTTACACGTTATACGTTACACGTTATACGTTACACGTTATACGTTATATGTTATACGTTATACGTAATATGTAATACGTTATACCATTTACGTTATTCGTTATACGTTCTTCGTTATGCGTTGTACGTTATACGTTGTGCGTTATACGTTATACGTTACACGTTATACGTTACACGTTACACGTTATACGTCACACGTTATACGTTATACGTTAGACGTTATACGTTATACGTTACACGTTATACGTTCTTCGTTACACGTTGTACGTTATACGTTATGCGTTATACGTTAAACGTTATACGTTATACGTTATAAGTTATAAGTTATACGTTATACGTTATACGTTATACGTTATACGTTACACGGTATACGTTATGCGTTATACGTTATACGTTATACGTTATACGTTATACGTTATACGTTATACGTTATACGTTATACGTTATACGTAATATGTAATACGTTATTCGTTTTACGTTACACGTTATACGTTCTTCGTTACACGTTGTACGTTATACGTTATGCGTTATACGTTAAACGTTATACGTTATACGTTATAAGTTATAAGTTATACGTTATACGTTATACGTTATACGTTATACGTTACACGTTATACGTTATACGTTATACGTTATACGTTATACGTTATACGTTACACGTTATACGTTATACGATATATGTTATACGTTATACGTAATATGTAATACGTTATTCGTTTTACGTTATTCGTTATACGTTCTTCGTTACACGTTGTACGTTATACGTTATGCGTTATACGTTAAACGTTATACGTTATACGTTATACGTTATACGTTATACGTTATACGTTATACGTTACACGTTATACGTTATACGTTACACGTTATACGTTATACGTTATACGTTATACGTTATACGTTATACGTTATACGTTACACGTTATACGTTATAAGTTATACGTTATACGTTATACGTTATACGTTATACGTTATACGTTATACGTTATACGTTACACGTTATACGTTATACGTCACACGTTATACGTTACACGTTATACGTTATACCTTATACGTTATACGTTATACGTTATACGTTATACGTAATACGTTATACGTTATACGTTACACGTTATACGTTATACGTTACACGTTATACGTTATACGTTATACGTTATACGTTATACGTTATACGTCATAGCTTACACGATACACGTTATACGTCATACGTTATACGTTACACGTTATACGTCACACGTTATACGTTATACGTTATACGTTAAACGTTATACGTTATACGTTAAACGTTATACGTTATACGTTACACGATATACGTTATACGTTACACGTTATACGTTATAAGTTATACGTTATACGTTATACGTTATACGTTATACGTTATACGTTATACGTTATACGTTATACGTTATACGTTATACGTTACACGTTATACGTTATATGTCACACGTTATACGTTACACGTTATACGTTATACCTTATACGTTATACGTTATACGTTAAACGTTATACGTTATACGTTAAACTTTATACGTTATACGTTACACGTTATACGTTATACGTTACACGTTATACGTTATACGTTATACGTTATACGTTATACGTTACACGTTATACGTTATAAGTTATACGTTATACGTTATACGTTATACGTTATACGTTATACGTTATACGTTATACGTTACACGTTATACGTTATACGTCACACGTTATACGTTACACGTTATACGTTATACCTTATACGTTATACGTTATACGTTATACGTTATACGTTATACGTTATACGTTATACGTTATACGTTATACGTTATACGTTATACGTTATACGTTATACGTTACACGTTATACGTTACACGTTATACGTTACACGTTATAAGTTATACGTTATACGTTATACGTTATACGTTATACGTTATACGTTATACGTTATACGTTACACGTTATACGTTATACGTCACACGTTATACGTTATACGTCATACGTTGTACGTAATACGGTATACGTTATACGTTATACGTAATACGTTATACGTTATACGTTACACGTTATACGTTATACGTTATACGTTATACGTTATACGTTATACGTTATACGTTATACGTTATACGTTATACGTTATACGTTACACGTTATACGTTATACGTTACACGTTATACGTTATACGTTATACGTTATACGTTATACGTCATAGCTTACACGATACACGTTATACGTCATACGTTATACGTTACACGTCACACGTTATACGTTACACGTTATACGTTATACCTTATACGTTATACGTTATACGTTATACGTTATACGTTATACGTTAAACGTTATACGTTATACGTTACACGTTATACGTTATACGTCACACGTTATACGTTATACGTCATACGTTGTACGTAATACGTTATACGTTATACGTTATACGTAATACGTTATACGTTATACGTTATACGTTATACGTTATACGTTATACGTTATACGTTATACGTTATACGTTATACGTTACACGTTATACGTTACACGTTATACGTTACACGTTATAAGTTATACGTTATACGTTATACGTTATACGTTATACGTTATACGTTATACGTTATACGTTACACGTTATACGTTATACGTCACACGTTATACGTTATACGTCATACGTTGTACGTAATACGGTATACGTTATACGTTATACGTAATACGTTATACGTTATACGTTACACGTTATACGTTATACGTCACACGTTATACGTCACACGTTATACGTTATACGTTACACGTTATACGTTATACGTTATACGTTATACGTTACACGTTATACGTTATACGTTATACGTTATACGTTATACGTTATACGTTATACGTTATACGTTATACGTTATACGTTATACGTTACACGTTATACGTTATACGTTACACGTTATACGTTATACGTTATACGTTATACGTTATACGTCATAGCTTACACGATACACGTTATACGTCATACGTTATACGTTACACGTTATACGTCACACGATATACGTTATACGTTACACGTTATACGTTATACGTTATACCTTATACGTTATACGTTATACGTTATACGTTATACGTTAAACGTTATACGTTATACGTTACACGTTATACGTTATACGTTACACGTTATACGTTATACGTTATACGTTATACGTTATACGTTATACGTTATACGTGATACGTTATACGTTATACGTTATACGTTATACGTTATACGTTATACGTTATACGTTATACGTTACACGTTATACGTTACACGTTATACGTTACACGTTATACGTTATACCTTATACGTTATACGTTATACGTTATACGTTATACGTTATACGTTAAACGTTATACGTTATACGTTACACGTTATACGTTATACGTTACACGTTATACGTTATACGTTATACGTTATACGTTATACGTTATACGTTATACGTTATACGTTACACGTTATACGTTATACCTTATACGTTATACGTTATACGTTATACGTTATACGTTAAACGTTATACGTTATACGTTATACGTTAAACGTTATACGTTATACGTTACACGTTATACGTTATACGTTACACGTTATACGTTATACGTTATACGTTATACGTTATACGTTATACGTCATAGCTTACACGATACACGTTATGCGTCATACGTTATACGTTACACGTTATACGTCACACATTATACGTTATACGTTACACGTTATACGCTATACCTTATACGTTATACGTTATACGTTATACGTTATACGTTAAACGTTATACGTTATACGTCACACGTTATGCGTTATACGTTATACGTTATACGTTATACGTTATACGTTATACGTTATACGTTATACGTTATACGTTATACGTTATACGTTATACGTTATACGTTATACGTTATGCGTCATACGTTATACGTTACACGTTATACGTCACACGTTATACGTTACACGTTACACGTTATACGTCACACGTTATACGTTATACGTCATAGCTTACACGATACACGTTATACGTCATACGTTATACGTTACACGTTATACGTCACACGATATACGTTATACGTTACACGTTATACGTTATACGTTATACCTTATACGTTATACGTTATACGTTATACGTTATACGTTAAACGTTATACGTTATACGTTACACGTTATACGTTATACGTTACACGTTATACGTTATACGTTATACGTTATACGTTATACGTTATACGTTATACGTGATACGTTATACGTTATACGTTATACGTTATACGTTATACGTTATACGTTATACGTTATACGTTACACGTTATACGTTACACGTTATACGTTACACGTTATACGTTATACCTTATACGTTATACGTTATACGTTATACGTTATACGTTATACGTTATACGTTAAACGTTATACGTTATACGTTACACGTTATACGTTATACGTTACACGTTATACGTTATACGTTATACGTTATACGTTATACGTTATACGTTATACGTTATACGTTACACGTTATACGTTATACCTTATACGTTATACGTTATACGTTATACGTTATACGTTAAACGTTATACGTTATACGTTATACGTTAAACGTTATACGTTATACGTTACACGTTATACGTTATACGTTACACGTTATACGTTATACGTTATACGTTATACGTTATACGTTATACGTTATACGTCATAGCTTACACGATACACGTTATGCGTCATACGTTATACGTTACACGTTATACGTCACACGTTATACGTTATACGTTACACGTTATACGCTATACCTTATACGTTATACGTTATACGTTATACGTTATACGTTAAACGTTATACGTTATACGTCACACGTTATGCGTTATACGTTATACGTTATACGTTATACGTTATACGTTATACGTTATACGTTATACGTTATACGTTATACGTTATACGTTATACGTTATACGTTACACGTTATACGTTATAAGTTATACGTTATACGTTATACGTTATACGTTATACGTTATACGTTATACGTTATACGTTACACGTTATACGTTATACGTCACACGTTATACGTTACACGTTATACGTTATACCTTATACGTTATACGTTATACGTTATACGTTATACGTTATACGTTAAACGTTATACGTTATACGTTACACGTTATACGTTATACGTCACACGTTATACGTTATACGTCATACGTTGTACGTAATACGTTATACGTTATACGTTATACGTAATACGTTATACGTTATACGTTATACGTTATACGTTATACGTTATACGTTATACGTTATACGTTATACGTTATACGTTACACGTTATACGTTACACGTTATACGTTACACGTTATAAGTTATACGTTATACGTTATACGTTATACGTTATACGTTATACGTTATACGTTATACGTTACACGTTATACGTTATACGTTATACGTTATACGTTATACGTTATACGTTATACGTTATACGCTAAACGTTATACGTTATACGTTATAAGTTATACGTTACACGTTATACGTTACACGTTATACGTTACACGTTATACGTTACACGTTATACGTTACACGTTATACGTTACACGTTATACGTTATATGTTATACGTTATACGTAATATGTAATACGTTATACCATTTACGTTATTCGTTATACGTTCTTCGTTATGCGTTGTACGTTATACTTTGTGCGTTATACGTTATACGTTACACGTTATACGTTACACGTTACACGTTATACGTCACACGTTATACGTTATACGTTAGACGTTATACGTTATACGTTACACGTTATACGTTCTTCGTTACACGTTGTACGTTATACGTTATGCGTTATACGTTAAACGTTATACGTTATACGTTATAAGTTATAAGTTATACGTTATACGTTATACGTTATACGTTATACGTTATACGTTATACGTTATACGTTATACGTTACACGTTATACGTTATACGTCACACGTTATACGTTATACGTCATACGTTGTACGTAATACGTTATACGTTATACGTTATACGTAATACGTTATACGTTATACGTTACACGTTATACGTTATACTTCACACGTTATACGTCACACGTTATACGTTATACGTTACACGTTATACGTTGTACGTTATACGTTATACGTTATACGTTATACGTTATACGTTATACGTTATACGTTATACGTTATACGTTATACGTTATACGTTATGCGTTATACGTTATACGTTATACGTTACACGTTATACGTTATACGTTACACGTTATACGTTATACGTTATACGTTATACGTTATACGTCATAGCTTACACGATACACGTTATACGTCATACGTTATACGTTACACGTTATACGTCACACGTTATACGTTATACGTTACACGTTACACGTTATACGTTATACGTTATACCTTATACGTTATACGTTATGCGTTATACGTTATACGTTATACGTTAAACGTTATACGTTATACGTTACACGTTATACGTTATACGTTACACGTTATACGTTATACGTTATACGTTATACGTTATACGTTATACGTTATACGTTATACGTTATACGTTATACGTTATACGTTATACGTTATACGTTATACGTTATACGTTACACGTTATACGTTACACGTTATACGTTACACGTTATACGTTATACCTTATACGTTATACGTTATACGTTATACGTTATGCGTTAAACGTTATACGTTATACGTTACACGTTATACGTTATACGTTACACGTTATACGCTATACGTTATACGTTATACGTTATACGTTATACGTTATACGTTATACGTTATACGTTACACGTTATACGTTATACCTTATACGTTATACGTTATACGTTATACGTTATACGTTATACGTTAAACGTTATACGTTATACGTTATACGTTAAACGTTATACGTTATACGTTACACGTTATACGTTATACGTTACACGTTATACGTTATACGTTATACGTTATACGTTATACGTCATAGCTTACACGATACACGTTATACGTCATACGTTATACGTTACACGTTATACGTCACACGTTATACGTTATACGTTACACGTTGTACGTTATACGTTATTCGTTATACGTTACACGCTATACGTTATTCGTTATACGTTATACGTTATACGTTATACGTTATACGTTATACGTTATACGTTATACGTTATACGTTATACGTTACACGTTATACGTTATACGTCACACGTTATACGTTACACGTTACACGTTATACGTTATACGTTATACGTTAAACGTTATACGTTATACGTTATACGTTATACGTTATACGTTATACGTTACACGTTATACGTTATACGATATATGTTATACGTTATACGTAATATGTAATACGTTATTCGTTTTACGTTATTCGTTATACGTTCTTCGTCCACGTTGTACGTTATACGTTATGCGTTATACGTTAAACGTTATACGTTATACGTTATAAGTTATACGTTATACGTTATACGTTATACGTAATACGTTATACGTTATACGTTACACGTTATACGTTATACGTTACACGTTATACGTTATACGTTATACGTTATACGTTATACGTTATACGTCATAGCTTACACGATACACGTTATACGTCATACGTTATACGTTACACGTTATACGTCACACGTTATACGTTATACGTTATACGTTAAACGTTATACGTTATACGTTAAACGTTATACGTTATACGTTACACGTTATACGTTATACGTTACACGTTATACGTTATACGTTACACGTTATACGTTATACGTCACACGTTATACGTTATACGTCATACGTTGTACGTAATACGGTATACGTTATACGTTATACGTAATACGTTATACGTTATACGTTACACGTTATACGTTATACGTCACACGTTATACGTCACACGTTATACGTTATACGTTACACGTTATACGTTATACGTTATACGTTATACGTTATACGTTACACGTTATACGTTATACGTTATACGTTATACGTTATACGTTATACGTTATACGTTATACGTTATACGTTATACGTTATACGTTACACGTTATACGTTATACGTTACACGTTATACGTTATACGTTATACGTTATACGTTATACGTCATAGCTTACACGATACACGTTATACGTCATACGTTATACGTTACACGTTATACGTCACACGATATACGTTATACGTTACACGTTATACGTTATACGTTATACCTTATACGTTATACGTTATACGTTATACGTTATACGTTAAACGTTATACGTTATACGTTACACGTTATACGTTATACGTTACACGTTATACGTTATACGTTATACGTTATACGTTATACGTTATACGTTATACGTTATACGTTATACGTTATACGTTATACGTTATACGTTATACGTTATACGTTATACGTTACACGTTATACGTTACACGTTATACGTTACACGTTATACGTTATACCTTATGCGTTATACGTTATACGTTATACGTTATACGTTATACGTTAAACGTTATACGTTATACGTTACACGTTATACGTTATACGTTACACGTTATACGTTATACGTTATACGTTATACGTTATACGTTATACGTTATACGTTATACGTTACACGTTATACGTTATACCTTATACGTTATACGTTATACGTTATACGTTATACGTTAAACGTTATACGTTATACGTTATACGTTAAACGTTATACGTTATACGTTACACGTTATACGTTATACGTTACACGTTATACGTTATACGTTATACGTTATACGTTATACGTCATAGCTTACACGATACACGTTATGCGTCATACGTTATACGTTACACGTTATACGTCACACGTTATACGTTATACGTTACACGTTATACGTTATACCTTATACGTTATACGTTATACGTTATACGTTATACGTTAAACGTTATACGTTATACGTCACACGTTATACGTTATACGTTACACGTTATACGTTATACGTTATACGTTATAAGTTATACGTTATACGTTATACGTTATACGTTATACGTTATACGTTATACGTTATACGTTACACGTTATACGTTACACGTTATACGTTACACGTTATACGTTACACGTTATACGTTACACGTTATACGTTACACGTTGTACGTTACACGTTATACGTTACACGTTATACGTTACACGTTATACGTTACAGGTTATACGTTATATGTTATACGTTATACGTAATATGTAATACGTTATACCATTTACGTTATTCGTTATACGTTCTTCGTTATGCGTTGTACGTTATACGTTGTGCGTTATACGTTATACGTTATACGTGATACGTTACACGTTATACGTTACACGTTATACGTTACACGTTATACGTTACACGTTATACGTTACACGTTATACGTTACACGTTATACGTTATACGTTATACGTTATACGTTATACGTTATACGTTATTCGTTATACGTTATACGTTATACGTTATACGTTATACGGAATACGTTATACGTTATACGTTACACGTTATACGTTATACGTTATACGTTATACGTTATACGTTACACGTTATACGTTACACGTTATACGTTACACGTTATACGTTACACGTTATACGTTATATGTTATACGTTATACGTAATATGTAATACGTTATACCATTTACGTTATTCGTTATACGTTCTTCGTTATGCGTTGCACGTTATACGTTGTGCGTTATACGTTATACGTTCTTCGTTATGCGTTGCACGTTATACGTTGTGCGTTATACGTTATACGTTACACGTTATACGTTACACGTTACACGTTATACGTCACACGTTATACGTTATACGTTAGACGTTATATGTTATACGTTATACGTTATACGTTATACGTTATACGTTATGCGTTATACGTTATACGTTATACGTTATACGTTATACGTTATACGTTATACGTTATACGTTATACGTTATACGTTATACGTTATACGTTATACGTTATACGTTATACGTTATACGTTATACGTTATACGTTATACGTTATACGTTATACGTTATACGTTATACGTTATATAATACTTTATACGTTATACGTTACACGTTACACGTTATACGTTATACGTCACACGTAATACGTTATACGTTATTCGTTATACGTTATACGTTATACGTCATACGTTATACGGAATACGTTATACGTTATACGTTATACGTCATACGTTATACGTTATACGTTACACGTTATACGTTATATGTTATACGTTATACGTTATACGTTATACGCTAAACGTTATACGTTATACGTTATAAGTTATACGTTACACGTTATACGTTACACGTTATACGTTACACGTTATACGTTACACGTTATACGTTACACGTTATACGTTATATGTTATACGTTATACGTAATATGTAATACGTTATACCATTTACGTTATTCGTTATACGTTCTTCGTTATGCGTTGTACGTTATACGTTGTGCGTTATACGTTATACGTTACACGTTATACGTTACACGTTACACGTTATACGTCACACGTTATACGTTATACGTTAGACGTTATACGTTATACGTTACACGTTATACGTTCTTCGTTACACGTTGTACGTTATACGTTATGCGTTATACGTTAAACGTTATACGTTATACGTTATAAGTTATAAGTTATACGTTATACGTTATACGTTATACGTTATACGTTACACGTTATACGTTATGCGTTATACGTTATACGTTATACGTTATACGTTATACGTTATACGTTATACGTTATACGTTATACGTTATACGTAATATGTAATACGTTATTCGTTTTACGTTACACGTTATACGTTCTTCGTTACACGTTGTACGTTATACGTTATGCGTTATACGTTAAACGTTATACGTTATACGTTATAAGTTATAAGTTATACGTTATACGTTATACGTTATACGTTATACGTTACACGTTATACGTTATACGTTATACGTTATACGTTATACGTTATACGTTACACGTTATACGTTATACGATATATGTTATACGTTATACGTAATATGTAATACGTTATTCGTTTTACGTTATTCGTTATACGTTCTTCGTTACACGTTGTACGTTATACGTTATGCGTTATACGTTAAACGTTATACGTTATACGTTATAAGTTATACGTTATACGTTATACGTTATACGTTATACGTTATACGTTATACGTTATACGTTATACGTTACACGTTATACGTTATACGTCACACGTTATACGTTATACGTCATACGTTGTACGTAATACGTTATACGTTATACGTTACACGTAATACGTTATACGTTATACGTTACACGTTATACGTTATACGTTACACGTTATACGTTATACGTTATACGTTATACGTTATACGTTATACGTCATAGCTTACACGATACACGTTATACGTCATACGTTATACGTTACACGTTATACGTCACACGTTATACGTTATACGTTATACGTTAAACGTTATACGTTATACGTTAAACGTTATACGTTATACGTTACACGTTATACGTTATACGTTACACGTTATACGTTATAAGTTATACGTTATACGTTATACGTTATACGTTATACGTTATACGTTATACGTTATACGTTATACGTTACACGTTATACGTTATATGTCACACGTTATACGTTACACGTTATACGTTATACCTTATACGTTATACGTTATACGTTAAACGTTATACGTTATACGTTAAACGTTATACGTTATACGTTACACGTTATACGTTATACGTTACACGTTATACGTTATACGTTATACGTTATACGTTATACGTTACACGTTACACGTTATACGTTATACGTAATACGTTACACGTTATACGTCACAGCTTACACGATACACGTCATACGTCATACGTTATTCGTTACACGTTATACGTCACACGTTATACGTCACACGTTATACGTTATACGTTATACGTTACACGTTATAAGTTATACGTCACGCGTAATACGTTATACGTTACACGTTATACGTTATACGTTATACGTTATACGTTAAACGTTATACGTTATACGTTACACGTTATACGTTATACGTTACACGTTATACGTTATACGTTATACGTTATACGTTATACGTCATAGCTTACACGATACACGTTATACGTCATACGTTATACGTTACACGTTATACGTCACACGTTATACGTTATACGTTACACGTTATACGTTATACGTAATACGTTACACGTTATACGTCACAGCTTACACGATACACGTCATACGTCATACGTTATTCGTTACACGTTATACGTCACACGTTATACGTCACACGTTATACGTTATACGTTATACGTTACACGTTATAAGTTATACGTCACGCGTAATACGTTATACGTTACACGTTATACGTTATACGTTACACGTTATACGTTACACGTTATACGTTACACGTTATACGTTATACCTTATACGTTATACGTTATACGTTATACGTTATGCGTTAAACGTTATACGTTATACGTTACACGTTATACGTTATACGTTACACGTTATACGCTATACGTTATACGTTATACGTTATACGTTATACGTTATACGTTATACGTTATACGTTACACGTTATACGTTATACCTTATACGTTATACGTTATACGTTATACGTTATACGTTATACGTTAAACGTTATACGTTATACGTTATACGTTAAACGTTATACGTTATACGTTACACGTTATACGTTATACGTTACACGTTATACGTTATACGTTATACGTTATACGTTATACGTCATAGCTTACACGATACACGTTATACGTCATACGTTATACGTTACACGTTATACGTCACACGTTATACGTTATACGTTACACGTTATACGTTATACGTAATACGTTACACGTTATACGTCACAGCTTACACGATACACGTCATACGTCATACGTTATTCGTTACACGTTATACGTCACACGTTATACGTCACACGTTATACGTTATACGTTATACGTTACACGTTATAAGTTATACGTCACGCGTAATACGTTATACGTTACACGTTATACGTTATACGTTATACGTTATACGTTAAACGTTATACGTTATACGTTATACGTTATACGTTATACGTTACACGTTATAAGTTATACGTCACGCGTAATACGTTATACGTTACACGTTATACGTTATACGTTATACGTTATACGTTAAACGTTATACGTTATACGTTACATGTTATACGTCACACGTTATACGTTATACGTTATACGTTATACGTCATACGTTATACGTTACACGTTATACGTCACACGTTATACGTTATACGTTACACGTTGTACGTTATACGTTATTCGTTATACGTTACACGCTATACGTTATTCGTTATACGTTATACGTTATACGTTATACGTTATACGTTATACGTTATACGTTATACGTTATACGTTACACGTTATACGTTATACGTCACACGTTATACGTTACACGTTACACGTTATACGTTATACGTTATACGTTAAACGTTATACGTTATACGTTATACGTTATACGTTATACGTTATACGTTACACGTTATACGTTATACGATATATGTTATACGTTATACGTAATATGTAATACGTTATTCGTTTTACGTTATTCGTTATACGTTCTTCGTTACACGTTGTACGTTATACGTTATGCGTTATACGTTAAACGTTATACGTTATACGTTATAAGTTATACGTTATACGTTATACGTTATACGTAATACGTTATACGTTATACGTTACACGTTATACGTTATACGTTACACGTTATACGTTATACGTTATACGTTATACGTTATACGTTATACGTCATAGCTTACACGATACACGTTATACGTCATACGTTATACGTTACACGTTATACGTCACACGTTATACGTTATACGTTATACGTTAAACGTTATACGTTATACGTTAAACGTTATACGTTATACGTTACACGTTATACGTTATACGTTACACGTTATACGTTATAAGTTATACGTTATACGTTATACGTTATACGTTATACGTTATACGTTATACGTTATACGTTATACGTTACACGTTATACGTTATATGTCACACGTTATACGTTACACGTTATACGTTATACCTTATACGTTATACGTTATACGTTAAACGTTATACGTTATACGTTAAACGTTATACGTTATACGTTACACGTTATACGTTACACGTTACACGTTATACGTTATACGTTATACGTTATACGTTATACGTTACACGTTATACGTTATAAGTTATACGTTATACGTTATACGTTATACGTTATACGTTATACGTTATACGTTATACGTTACACGTTATACGTTATACGTCACACGTTATACGTTACACGTTATACGTTATACCTTATACGTTATACGTTATACGTTATACGTTATACGTTATACGTTAAACGTTATACGTTATACGTTACACGTTATACGTTATACGTCACACGTTATACGTTATGCGTCATACGTTGTACGTAATACGTTATACGTTATACGTTATACGTAATACGTTATACGTTATACGTTATACGTTATACGTTATACGTTATACGTTATACGTTATACGTTATACGTTATACGTTATACGTTACACGTTATACGTTACACGTTATACGTTACACGTTATAAGTTATACGTTATACGTTATACGTTATACGTTATACGTTATACGTTATACGTTATACGTTACACGTTATACGTTATACGTCACACGTTATACGTTATACGTCATACGTTGTACGTAATACGGTATACGTTATACGTTATACGTAATACGTTATACGTTATACGTTACACGTTATACGTTATACGTCACACGTTATACGTCACACGTTATACGTTATACGTTACACGTTATACGTTATACGTTATACGTTATACGTTATACGTTACACGTTATACGTTATACGTTATACGTTATACGTTATACGTTATACGTTATACGTTATACGTTATACGTTATACGTTATACGTTACACGTTATACGTTATACGTTACACGTTATACGTTATACGTTATACGTTATACGTTATACGTCATAGCTTACACGATACACGTTATACGTCATACGTTATACGTTACACGTTATACGTCACACGATATACGTTATACGTTACACGTTATACGTTATACGTTATACCTTATACGTTATACGTTATACGTTATACGTTATACGTTAAACGTTATACGTTATACGTTACACGTTATACGTTATACGTTACACGTTATACGTTATACGTTATACGTTATACGTTATACGTTATACGTTATACGTTATACGTTATACGTTATACGTTATACGTTATACGTTATACGTTATACGTTATACGTTACACGTTATACGTTACACGTTATACGTTACACGTTATACGTTATACCTTATGCGTTATACGTTATACGTTATACGTTATACGTTATACGTTAAACGTTATACGTTATACGTTACACGTTATACGTTATACGTTACACGTTATACGTTATACGTTAT
Organism: Ptiloglossa arizonensis; assembly: GCF_051014685.1. NCBI lineage: Eukaryota > Metazoa > Arthropoda > Insecta > Hymenoptera > Colletidae > Ptiloglossa > Ptiloglossa arizonensis. The sequence continues at coordinate 624,620 of NW_027478646.1, read as the reverse complement.
ACGTTATACGTTATACGTTATACGTTATACGTTATACGTTATACGTTACACGTTATACGTTATACCTTATACGTTATACGTTATACGTTATACGTTATACGTTAAACGTTATACGTTATACGTTATACGTTAAACGTTATACGTTATACGTTACACGTTATACGTTATACGTTACACGTTATACGTTATACGTTATACGTTATACGTTATACGTTATACGTTATACGTTATACGTCATAGCTTACACGATACACGTTATGCGTCATACGTTATACGTTACACGTTATACGTCACACGTTATACGTTATACGTTACACGTTATACGTTATACCTTATACGTTATACGTTATACGTTATACGTTATACGTTAAACGTTATACGTTATACGTCACACGTTATACGTTATACGTTACACGTTATACGTTATACGTTATACGTTATAAGTTATACGTTATACGTTATACGTTATACGTTATACGTTATACGTTATACGTTATACGTTACACGTTATACGTTACACGTTATACGTTACACGTTATACGTTACACGTTATACGTTACACGTTATACGTTACACGTTGTACGTTACACGTTATACGTTACACGTTATACGTTACACGTTATACGTTACAGGTTATACGTTATATGTTATACGTTATATGTTATACGTTATACGTAATATGTAATACGTTATACCATTTACGTTATTCGTTATACGTTCTTCGTTATGCGTTGTACGTTATACGTTGTGCGTTATACGTTATACGTTATACGTGATACGTTACACGTTATACGTTACACGTTATACGTTACACGTTATACGTTACACGTTATACGTTACACGTTATACGTTACACGTTATACGTTATACGTTATACGTTATACGTTATACGTTATACGTTATTCGTTATACGTTATACGTTATACGTTATACGTTATACGGAATACGTTATACGTTATACGTTACACGTTATACGTTATACGTTATACGTTATACGTTATACGTTACACGTTATACGTTACACGTTATACGTTACACGTTATACGTTACACGTTATACGTTATATGTTATACGTTATACGTAATATGTAATACGTTATACCATTTACGTTATTCGTTATACGTTCTTCGTTATGCGTTGCACGTTATACGTTGTGCGTTATACGTTATACGTTCTTCGTTATGCGTTGCACGTTATACGTTGTGCGTTATACGTTATACGTTACACGTTATACGTTACACGTTACACGTTATACGTCACACGTTATACGTTATACGTTAGACGTTATATGTTATACGTTATACGTTATACGTTATACGTTATACGTTATGCGTTATACGTTATACGTTATACGTTATACGTTATACGTTATACGTTATACGTTATACGTTATACGTTATACGTTATACGTTATACGTTATACGTTATACGTTATACGTTATACGTTATACGTTATACGTTATACGTTATACGTTATACGTTATACGTTATACGTTATATAATACTTTATACGTTATACGTTACACGTTACACGTTATACGTTATACGTCACACGTAATACGTTATACGTTATTCGTTATACGTTATACGTTATACGTCATACGTTATACGGAATACGTTATACGTTATACGTTATACGTCATACGTTATACGTTATACGTTACACGTTATACGTTATATGTTATACGTTATACGTTATACGTTATACGCTAAACGTTATACGTTATACGTTATAAGTTATACGTTACACGTTATACGTTACACGTTATACGTTACACGTTATACGTTACACGTTATACGTTACACGTTATACGTTATATGTTATACGTTATACGTAATATGTAATACGTTATACCATTTACGTTATTCGTTATACGTTCTTCGTTATGCGTTGTACGTTATACGTTGTGCGTTATACGTTATACGTTACACGTTATACGTTACACGTTACACGTTATACGTCACACGTTATACGTTATACGTTAGACGTTATACGTTATACGTTACACGTTATACGTTCTTCGTTACACGTTGTACGTTATACGTTATGCGTTATACGTTAAACGTTATACGTTATACGTTATAAGTTATAAGTTATACGTTATACGTTATACGTTATACGTTATACGTTACACGTTATACGTTATGCGTTATACGTTATACGTTATACGTTATACGTTATACGTTATACGTTATACGTTATACGTTATACGTTATACGTAATATGTAATACGTTATTCGTTTTACGTTACACGTTATACGTTCTTCGTTACACGTTGTACGTTATACGTTATGCGTTATACGTTAAACGTTATACGTTATACGTTATAAGTTATAAGTTATACGTTATACGTTATACGTTACACGTTATACGTTATACGTTATACGTTATACGTTATACGTTATACGTTACACGTTATACGTTATACGATATATGTTATACGTTATACATAATATGTAATACGTTATTCGTTTTACGTTATTCGTTATACGTTCTTCGTTACACGTTGTACGTTATACGTTATGCGTTATACGTTAAACGTTATACGTTATACGTTATAAGTTATACGTTATACGTTATACGTTATACGTTATACGTTATACGTTATACGTTATACGTTATACGTTACACGTTATACGTTATACGTCACACGTTATACGTTATACGTCATACGTTGTACGTAATACGTTATACGTTATACGTTACACGTAATACGTTATACGTTATACGTTACACGTTATACGTTATACGTTACACGTTATACGTTATACGTTATACGTTATACGTTATACGTTATACGTCATAGCTTACACGATACACGTTATACGTCATACGTTATACGTTACACGTTATACGTCACACGTTATACGTTATACGTTATACGTTAAACGTTATACGTTATACGTTAAACGTTATACGTTATACGTTACACGTTATACGTTATACGTTACACGTTATACGTTATAAGTTATACGTTATACGTTATACGTTATACGTTATACGTTATACGTTATACGTTATACGTTATACGTTACACGTTATACGTTATATGTCACACGTTATACGTTACACGTTATACGTTATACCTTATACGTTATACGTTATACGTTAAACGTTATACGTTATACGTTAAACGTTATACGTTATACGTTACACGTTATACGTTATACGTTACACGTTATACGTTATACGTTATACGTTATACGTTATACGTTACACGTTATACGTTATAAGTTATACGTTATACGTTATACGTTATACGTTATACGTTATACGTTATACGTTATACGTTACACGTTATACGTTATACGTCACACGTTATACGTTACACGTTATACGTTATACGTTATACGTTATACGTTATACGTTATACGTTATACGTTATACGTTAAACGTTATACGTTATACGTTACACGTTATACGTTATACGTCACACGTTATACGTTATACGTCATACGTTGTACGTAATACGTTATACGTTATACGTTATACGTAATACGTTATACGTTATACGTTATACGTTATACGTTATACGTTATACGTTATACGTTATACGTTATACGTTACACGTTATACGTTACACGTTATACGTTACACGTTATAAGTTATACGTTATACGTTATACGTTATACGTTATACGTTATACGTTATACGTTATACGTTACACGTTATACGTTATACGTCACACGTTATACGTTATACGTCATACGTTGTAGGTAATACGGTATACGTTATACGTTATACGTAATACGTTATACGTTATACGTTACACCTTATACGTTATACGTCACACGTTATACGTCACACGTTATACGTTATACGTTACACGTTATACGTTATACGTTATACGTTACACGTTATACGTTATACGTTATACGTTATACGTTATACGTTATACGTTATACGTTATACGTTATACGTTATACGTTATACGTTACACGTTATACGTTATACGTTACACGTTATACGTTATACGTTATACGTTATACGTTATACGTCATAGCTTACACGATACACGTTATACGTCATACGTTATACGTTACACGTTATACGTCACACGATATACGTTATACGTTACACGTTATACGTTATACGTTATACCTTATACGTTATACGTTATACGTTATACGGTATACGTTAAACGTTATACGTTATACGTTACACGTTATACGTTATACGTTACACGTTATACGTTATACGTTATACGTTATACGTTATACGTTATACGTTATACGTGATACGTTATACGTTATACGTTATACGTTATACGTTATACGTTATACGTTATACGTTATACGTTACACGTTATACGTTACACGTTATACGTTACACGTTATACGTTATACATTATACGTTATACGTTATACGTTATACGTTATACGTTATACGTTAAACGTTATACGTTATACGTTACACGTTATACGTTATACGTTACACGTTATACGTTATACGTTATACGTTATACGTTATACGTTATACGTTATACGTTATACGTTACACGTTATACGTTATACCTTATACGTTATACGTTATACGTTATACGTTATACGTTAAACGTTATACGTTATACGTTATACGTTAAACGTTATACGTTATACGTTACACGTTATACGTTATACGTTACACGTTATACGTTATACGTTATACGTTATACGTTATACGTTATACGTCATAGCTTACACGATACACGTTATGCGTCATACGTTATACGTTACACGTTATACGTCACACGTTATACGTTATACGTTACACGTTATACGCTATACCTTATACGTTATACGTTATACGTTATACGTTATACGTTAAACGTTATACGTTATACGTCACACGTTATGCGTTATACGTTATACGTTATACGTTATACGTTATACGTTATACGTTATACGTTATACGTTATACGTTATACGTTATACGTTATACGTTATGCGTCATACGTTATACGTTACACGTTATACGTCACACGTTATACGTTACACGTTACACGTTATACGTCACACGTTATACGTTATACGTTAGACGTTATACGTTATACGTTATACGTTATACGTTATACGTTATACGTTATGCGTTATACGTTATACGTTATACGTTATACGTTATACGTTATACGTTATACATTATACGTTATACGTTATACGTTATACGTTATACGTTATACGTTATACGTTATACGATATACGTTATACGTTATACGTTATACGTTATACGTTATACGTTATACGTTATACGTTATACGTTATACGTTATACGTTATACGTTATATAATACTTTATACGTTATACGTTACACGTTACACGTTATACGTTATACGTCACACGTAATACGTTATACGTTATTCGTTATACGTTATACGTTATACGTTATACGTTATACGGAATACGTTATACGTTATACGTTATACGTCATACGTTATACCTTACACGTTACACGTTATACGTTATATGTTATACGTTATACGTTATACGTTATACGCTAAACGTTATACGTTATACGTTATAAGTTATACGTTACACGTTATACGTTACACGTTATACGTTACACGTTATACGTTACACGTTATACGTTACACGTTATACGTTACACGTTATACGTTATATGTTATACGTTATACGTAATATGTAATACGTTATACCATTTACGTTATTCGTTATACGTTCTTCGTTACGCGTTGTACGTTATACGTTGTGCGTTATACGTTATACGTTACACGTTATACGTTACACGTTACACGTTATACGTCACACGTTATACGTTATACGTTAGACGTTATACGTTATACGTTACACGTTACACGTTATACGTTCTTCGTTACACGTTGTACGTTATACGTTATGCGTTATACGTTAAACGTTATACGTTATACGTTATAAGTTATAAGTTATACGTTATACGTTATACGTTATACGTTATACGTTATACGTTATACGTTATACGTTACACGTTATACGTTATACGTCACACGTTATACGTTATATGTCATACGTTGTACGTAATACGTTATACGTTATACGTTATACGTAATACGTTATACGTTATACGTTACACGTTATACGTTATACTTCACACGTTATACGTCACACGTTATACGTTATACGTTACACGTTATACGTTGTACGTTATACGTTATACGTTATACGTTATACGTTATACGTTATACGTTATACGTTATACGTTATACGTTATACGTTATGCGTTATACGTTATACGTTATACGTTACACGTTATACGTTATACGTTACACGTTATACGTTATACGTTATACGTTATACGTTATACGTCATAGCTTACACGATACACGTTATACGTCATACGTTATACGTTACACGTTATACGTCACACGTTATACGTTATACGTTACACGTTACACGTTATACGTTATACGTTATACCTTATACGTTATACGTTATGCGTTATACGTTATACGTTATACGTTAAACGTTATACGTTATACGTTACACGTTATACGTTATACGTTACACGTTATACGTTATACGTTATACGTTATACGTTATACGTTATACGTTATACGTTATACGTTATACGTTATACGTTATACGTTATACGTTATACGTTATACGTTATACGTTACACGTTATACGTTACACGTTATACGTTACACGTTATACGTTATACCTTATACGTTATACGTTATACGTTATACGTTATGCGTTAAACGTTATACGTTATACGTTACACGTTATACGTTATACGTTACACGTTATACGCTATACGTTACACGTTATACGTTATACCTTATACGTTATACGTTATACGTTATACGTTATACGTTATACGTTAAACGTTATACGTTATACGTTATACGTTAAACGTTATACGTTATACGTTACACGTTATACGTTATACGTTACACGTTATACGTTATACGTTATACGTTATACGTTATACGTCATAGCTTACACGATACACGTTATACGTCATACGTTATACGTTACACGTTATACGTCACACGTTATACGTTATACGTTACACGTTACACGTTACACGTTATACGTTATACGTTATACCTTATACGTTATACGTTATGCGTTATACGTTATACGTTATACGTTAAACGTTATACGTTATACGTTACACGTTATACGTTATACGTTACACGTTATACGTTATACCTTATACGTTATACGTTATACGTTATACGTTATACGTTAAACGTTATACGTTATACGTTACACGTTATACGTTATACGTTACACGTTATACGCTATACGTTATACGTTATACGTTATACGTTATGCGTTATACGTTATACGTTATACGTTACACGTTATACGTTATACCTTATACGTTATACGTTAAACGTTATACGTTATACCTTAAACGTTATACGTTATACGTTATACGTTAAACGTTATACGTTATACGTTACACGTTATACGTTATACGTTACACGTTATACGTTATACGTTATACGTTATACGTTATACGTTATACGTCATAGCTTACACGATACACGTTATACGTCATACGTTATACGTTACACGTTATACGTCACACGTTATACGTTATACGTTACACGTTATACGTTATACCTTATACGTTATACGTTATACGTTATACGTTATACGTTAAACGTTATACGTTATACGTTACACGTTATACGTTATACGTTACACGTTATACGTTATACGTTATACGTTATACGTTATACGTTATACGTTATACGTTATACGTTATACGTTATACGTTATACGTTATACGTTATACGTTATACGTTATACGTTATACGTTATACGTTACACGTTATACGTTACACCTTATACGTTACACGTTATACGTTACACGTTATACGTTACACGTTATACGTTACACGTTATACGTTACACGTTATACGTTACACGTTACACGTTATACGTTATATGTCATACGTTATACGTAATATGTAATACGTTATACCATTTACGTTATTCGTTATACATTCTTCGTTATGCGTTGTACGTTATACGTTGTGCGTTATACGTTATACGTTATACGTGATACGTTACACGTTATACGTTACACGTTATGCGTTACACGTTATACGTTACACGTTATACGTTATACGTTACACGTTATACGTTATACCTTATACGTTATACGTTATACGTTATACGTTATACGTTAAACGTTATACGTTATACGTTACACGTTGTACGTTATACGTTACACGTTATACGTTATACGTTATACGTTATACGTTATACGTTATACGTTATTCGTTATACGTTATACGTTATACGTTATACGTCATACGGAATACGTTATACGTTATACGTTATACGTCATACGTTATACGTTATACGTTACACGTTATACGTTATACGTTATACGTTATACGTTATACGTTATACGTTATACGTTAAACGTTATACGTTATACGTTATAAGTTATACGTTACACGTTATACGTTACATGTTATACGTTACACGTTATACGTTACACGTTATACGTTATATGTTATACGTTATACGTAATATGTAATACGTTATACCATTTACGTTATTCGTTATACGTTCTTCGTTATGCGTTGTACGTTATACGTTGTGCGTTATACGTTATACGTTACACGTTATACGTTACACGTTACACGTTATACGTCACACGTTATACGTTACACGTTAGACGTTATACGTTATACGTTATACGTTATACGTTATACGTTATACGTTATACGTTATACGTTATACGTTATACGTTATACGTTATACGTTATACGTTATACGTTATACGTTATACGTTATACGTTATACGTTATACGTTATACGTTATACGTTATACGTTATACGTTATACGTTATACGTTATACGTTATACGTTATACGTTATACGTTATACGTTATACGTTATACGTTATACGTTATACGTTATACGTTATACGTTATATAATACTTTATACGTTATACGTTACACGTTACACGTAATACGTTATACGTCACACGTAATACGTTATACGTTACACGTTATACGTTATACGTTATACGTTATACGTTATACGTTATACGTCATACGTTATACGTTACCCGTTATACGTCACACGTTATACGTTATACGTTACACGTTATACGTTATACGTTATACGTTATACGTTATACGTTATACGTTATACGTTAAACGTTATACGTTATACGTTATTAGTTATACGTTATACGTTATACGTTATATGTTACACGTTATACGTTATACGTTATACGTTATACGATATACGTTATACGTTACACGTTATACGTTATATGTTATACGTTATACGTAATATGTAATACGTTATACCATTTACGTTATTCGTTATACGTTCTTCGTTATGCGTTGTACGTTATACGTTATACGTTATACTTTATACGTTACACGTTATACGTCACACGTTATACGTTATACGTTACACGTTATACGTTATATGTTATACGTTACACGTTATACGTTATACGTTAAACGTTATACGTTATACGTTATAAGTTATACGTTATACGTTATACGTTATACGTTACACGTTATACGTTATACTTTATACGTTATACGTTATACGTTATACGTTATACGTTATACGTTATACGTTATACGTAATACGTTATACGTTATACGTTATACGTTACACGTTATGTGTTATACGTTATACGTTATACGTTATACGTTATATGTTATACGTTACACGTTATACGTTACACGTTACACGTTATACGTCACACGTTATACGTTATACGTTAGACGTTATACGTTATACGTTATACGTTATACGTTATACGTTATACGATATACGTTATACGTTATACGTTATACGTTATACGATATACGTTATACGTTATACGTTATACGTTATACGTTATACGTTATACGTTATACGTTACACGTTACACGTTATACGTCACACGTTATACGTTATACGTTATACGTTATACGTTATACGTTATTCGTTATACGTTATACGTTACAGGTTATACGTTATACGTAATACGTTATACGTTATACGTTATACGTCATACGTTGTACGTTACACGTTATACGTCACACGTTATACGTTATACGTTACACGTTATACGTTATACGTTATACGTTATACGTTATACGTTATACGTTATACGTTAAACGTTATACGTTATACGTTCTAAGTTATACGTTATACGTTATACGTTATATGTTACACGTTATACGTTATACGTTATACGTTATCCGTTATACGTTATACGTTATACGTTATACGTTATACGTTATACGTTATATGTTATACGTTATACGTAATATGTAATACGTTATACCATTTACGTTATTCGTTATACGTTCTTCGTTATGCGTTGTACGTTATACGTTGTGCGTTATACGTTATACGTTATACGTGATACGTTACACGTTATACGTTACAGGTTAGGCGTTACACGTTATACGTTACACGTTATACGTTACACTTTATGCGTTACACGTTATACGTTATACGTTATACGTTATACGTTATACGTTATACGTTGTACGTTATACGTTATACGTTATACGTTATACGTTATACGTTATACGTTATACGTTATACGTTATACGTTATACGTTACACGTTGTACGATATACGTCACACGTTATACGTTATACGTTAGACGTTATACGTTATACGTTATACGTTATACGTTATACGTTATACGTTATACGTTATACGTTATACGTTATACGTTATACGTTATACGTTATACGTTATACGTTATACGTTATACGTTATACGTTATACGTTATACGTTATACGTTGCACGTTATACGTTATACGTTATACGTTATACGTTATACGTTATACGTTATACGTTATACGTTATACGTTATACGTTATACGTTATACGTTATACGTTACACGTTATACGTTATACGTCACACGTTATACGTTATACGTTACACGTTATACGTTATACGTTATACGTTATACGTTATACGTTATACGTTATACGTTATACGTTATACGTTATACGTTATACGTTATACGTTATACGTTATACGTTATACGTTATACGTTATACGTTATACTTTATACGTTATACGTTATATGTTATACTTTATACGTTATACGTTATATGTTATACGTTATACGTTATACGTTATACGTTATACGTTATACGTTATACGTCATACGTTATACGTTACACGTTATACGTTCTTCGTTATGCGTTGTACGTTATACGTTGTGCGTTATACGTTACACTTTATATGTTATTCGTTATACGTTATACGTTATACGTTATACGTTACACGTTATACGTTATACGTCACACGTAATACGTTATACGTTATTCGTTATACGTTATACGTTATACGTTATACGTTATACGGAATACGCTATACGTTATACGTTATACGTTATACGTTATACGTTATACGTTATATGTTATACGTTATACGTAGTATGTAATACGTTATACGATTTACGTTATTCGTTATACGTTCTTCGTTATGCGTTGTACGTTATACGTTGTGCGTTATACGTTATACGTTATACGTGATACGTTATACGTTATACGTTATACGTTATACGTTATACGTTATACGATATACGTTATACGTTATACGTTATACGCTATACGTTAAACGTTATACGTTATACGTTATACTTTATACGTTACACGTTATACGTTATACGTCACACGTTATACGTTATACGTTACACGTTATACGTTATACGTCACGCGTTATACGTTATACGTTAGACGTTATACGTTATACGTCACACGTTATACGTTATACGTTACACGTTATACGTTATACGTTATACGTTATACGTTATACGTTATACGTTATACGTTATACGTTATACGTTATACGTTATACGTTATACGTTATACGTTATACGTTATACGTTATACGTTATACGTTATACGTTATACGTTATACGTTATACGTTATACGTTATATGTTATACGTTATACGTAGTATGTAATACGTTATACGATTTACGTTATTCGTTATACGTTCTTCGTTATGCGTTGTACGTTATACGTTGTGCGTTATACGTTACACGTTATACGTTATACGTTATACGTCACACGTTATACGTTATACGTTATACGTTATACGTTATATGTTATACGTTATACGTAATATGTAATACGTTATACGTTTTACGTTATTCGTTATGCGTTCTTCGTTACACGTTGTACGTTATACGTTATTCGTTATACGTTACACGTTATACGTTATTCGTTATACGTTATACGTTATACGTTATACGTTATACGTTATACGTTATACGTTATACGTTATACGTTATACGTTATACGTTACACGTTATACGTTATACGTCACACGTTATACGTTATACGTTACACGTTATACGTTATACGTTATACGTTATACGTTATACGTTATACGTTATACGTTACACGTTATACGTTATACGTTATATGTTATACGTTATACGTAATATGTAATACGTTATTCGTTTTACGTTATTCGTTATACGTTCTTCGTTACACGTTGTACGTTATACGTTATACGTTATATAATACTTTATACGTTATACGTTACACGTTACACGTTATACGTTATACGTCACACGTAATACGTTATACGTTACACGTTATACGTTATACGTTATACGTTATACGTTATACGTTATACGTTATACGTTAAACGTTATACGTTTCACGTTATAAGTTATACGTTATACGTTATACGTTATACGTTATACGTTACACGTTATACGTTATACGTTATACGTTATACGTTATACGTTAAACGTTATACGTTTCACGTTATAAGTTATACGTTATGCGTTATACGTTATACGATATACGTTACACGTTATACGTTATACGTTATACGTTATACGTTATACGTTATACGTTATACGTTATACGTTATACGTTATACGTTATACGTTATACGTTATACGTTATACGTTATACGTTATGCGTTATACGTTATACGTTATACGTTATACGTTATACGTTATATAATACTTTATACGTTATACGTTACACGTTACACGTTATACGTTATACGTCACACGTAATACGTTATACGTTACACGTTATACGTTATACGTTATACGTTATACGTTATACGTTATACGTCATACGTTATACGTTACACGTTATACGTCGCACGTTATACGTTATACGTTACACGTTATACGTTATACGTTATACGTTATACGTTATACGTTATATGTTATACGTTAAACGTTATACGTTATACGTTATTAGTTATACGTTATACGTTATACGTTATACGTTATACGTTATATAATACTTTATACGTTATACGTTACACGTAACACGTTATACGTTATACGTCACACGTAATACGTTATACGTTACACGTTATACGTTATACGTTATACGTTATACGTTATACGTTATACGTTATACGCTACACGTTATACGTCACACGTTATACGTTATACGTTACACGTTATACGTTATACGTTATACGTTATCCGTTATACGTTATACGTTATACGTTATACGTTATACGTTATACGTTATATGTTATACGTTATACGTAATATGTAATACGTTATACCATTTACGTTATTCGTTATACGTTCTTCGTTATGCGTTGTACGTTATACGTTGTGCGTTATACGTTATACGTTATACGTGATACGTTATACGTTATACGTTATACGTTATATGTTATACGTTATACGTAATATGTAATACGTTATACCATTTACGTTATTCGTTATACGTTCTTCGTTATGCGTTGTACGTTATACGTTGTGCGTTATGCGTTGTACGTTATACGTTGTGCGTTATACGTTATACGTTATACGTTATACGTTATACGTTATACGTTACAGGTTAGGCGTTACACGTTATACGTTATACGTTATACGTTACACGTTATACGTTATACGTCACACGTTATACGTTATACGTTACACGTTATACGTTATACGTTATACGTTATACGTTATACGTTATACGTTATACGTTATACGTTATACGTTATACGTTATACGTTATACGTTATACGTTATACGTTATACGTTATACTTTATACGTTATACGTTATACGTTATATGTTATACGTTATACGTTTTACGTTATACGTCATACGTTATACGTTATACGTTATACGTTATACGTTATACTTTATACGTTATACGTTATATGTTATACGTTATACGTTATACGTTATACGTTATACGTCATACGTTATACGTTACACGTTATACGTTCTTCGTTATGCGTTGTACGTTATACGTTGTGCGTTATACGTTACACGTTATATGTTATTCGTTATACGTTATACGTTATACGTTATACGTTACACGTTATACGTTATACGTCACACGTTATACGTTATACGTTATTCGTTATACGTTATACGTTATACGTTATACGTTATACGGAATACGTTATACGTTATACGTTATACGTCATACGTTATACGTTATACGTTACATGTTATACGTTATACGTTATACGTAATATGTAATACGTTATACGATTTACGTTATTCGTTATACGTTCTTCGTTATGCGTTGTACGTTATACGTTGTGCGTTATACGTTATACGTTATACGTGATACGTTATACGTTATACGTTATACGTTATACGTTATACGTTATACGATATACGTTATACGTTATACGTTATACGTTATACGTTATACGTTATACGTAATATGTAATACGTTATTCGTTTTACGTTACACGTTATACGTTCTTCGTTACACGTTGTACGTTATACGTTATGCGTTATACGTTAAACGTTATACGTTATACGTTATAAGTTATAAGTTATACGTTATACGTTATACGTTATACGTTATACGTTACACGTTATACGTTATACGTTATACGTTATACGTTATACGTTATACGTTACACGTTATACGTTATACGATATATGTTATACGTTATACGTAATATGTAATACGTTATTCGTTTTACGTTATTCGTTATACGTTCTTCGTTACACGTTGTACGTTATACGTTATGCGTTATACGTTAAACGTTATACGTTATACGTTATAAGTTATACGTTATACGTTATACGTTATACGTTATACGTTATACGTTATACGTTATACGTTATACGTTATACGTTATACGTTATACGTTATACGTTATATAATACTTTATACGTTATACGTTACACGTAACACGTTATACGTTATACGTCACACGTAATACGTTATACGTTACACGTTATACGTTATACGTTATACGTTATACGTTATACGTTATACGTTATACGTTACACGTTATACGTCACACGTTATACGTTATACGTTACACGTTATACGTTATACGTTATACGTTATCCGTTATACGTTATACGTTATACGTTATACGTTATACGTTATACGTTATATGTTATACGTTATACGTAATATGTAATACGTTATACCATTTACGTTATTCGTTATACGTTCTTCGTTATGCGTTGTACGTTATACGTTGTGCGTTATACGTTATACGTTATACGTTATACGTTATACGTTATACGTTACAGGTTAGGCGTTACACGTTATACGTTATACGTTATACGTTACACGTTATACGTTATACGTCACACGTTATACGTTATACGTTACACGTTATACGTTATACGTTATACGTTATACGTTATACGTTATACGTTATACGTTATACGTTATACGTTATACGTTATACGTTATACGTTATACGTTATACGTTATACGTTATACGTTATACTTTATACGTTATACGTTATATGTTATACGTTATACGTTTTACGTTATACGTCATACGTTATACGTTATACGTTATACGTTATACGTTATACTTTATACGTTATACGTTATATGTTATACGTTATACGTTATACGTTATACGTTATACGTCATACGTTATACGTTACACGTTATACGTTCTTCGTTATGCGTTGTACGTTATACGTTGTGCGTTATACGTTACACGTTATATGTTATTCGTTATACGTTATACGTTATACGTTATACGTTACACGTTATACGTTATACGTCACACGTTATACGTTATACGTTATTCGTTATACGTTATACGTTATACGTTATACGTTATACGGAATACGTTATACGTTATACGTTATACGTCATACGTTATACGTTATACGTTACATGTTATACGTTATACGTTATACGTAATATGTAATACGTTATACGATTTACGTTATTCGTTATACGTTCTTCGTTATGCGTTGTACGTTATACGTTGTGCGTTATACGGTATACGTTATACGTGATACGTTATACGTTATACGTTATACGTTATACGTTATACGTTATACGATATACGTTATACGTTATACGTTATACGTTATACGTTAAACGTTATACGTTATACGTTACACATTATACGTTATACGTTACACGTTATACGTTATACGTTATACGTTATACGTTATACGTTATACGTTATACGTTATACGTTATACGTTATGCGTTATACGTTATACGTTATACGTTATACGTTATACGTTACACGTTATACGTTACACGTTATACGTTACACGTTATACGTTATACCTTATACGTTATACGTTATACGTTATACGTTATGCGTTAAACGTTATACGTTATACGTTACACGTTATACGTTATACGTTACACGTTATACGCTATACGTTATACGTTATACGTTATACGTTATACGTTATACGTTATACGTTATACGTTACACGTTATACGTTATACCTTATACGTTATACGTTATACGTTATACGTTATACGTTATACGTTATACGTTAAACGTTATACGTTATACGTTATACGTTGAACGTTATACGTTATACGTTACACGTTATACGTTATACGTTACACGTTATACGTTATACGTTATACGTTATACGTTATACGTCATAGCTTACACGATACACGTTATACGTCATACGTTATACGTTACACGTTATACGTCACACGTTATACGTTATACGTTACACGTTACACGTTATACGTTATACGTTATACCTTATACGTTATACGTTATGCGTTATACGTTATACGTTATACGTTAAACGTTATACGTTATACGTTACACGTTATACGTTATACGTTACACGTTATACGTTATACCTTATACGTTATACGTTATACGTTATACGTTATACGTTAAACGTTATACGTTATACGTTACACGTTATACGTTATACGTTACACGTTATACGCTATACGTTATACGTTATACGTTATACGTTATGCGTTATACGTTATACGTTATACGTTACACGTTATACGTTATACCTTATACGTTATACGTTAAACGTTATACGTTATACCTTAAACGTTATACGTTATACGTTATACGTTAAACGTTATACGTTATACGTTACACGTTATACGTTATACGTTACACGTTATACGTTATACGTTATACGTTATACGTTATACGTTATACGTCATAGCTTACACGATACACGTTATACGTCATACGTTATACGTTACACGTTATACGTCACACGTTATACGTTATACGTTACACGTTATACGTTATACCTTATACGTTATACGTTATACGTTATACGTTATACGTTAAACGTTATACGTTATACGTTACACGTTATACGTTATACGTTACACGTTATACGTTATACGTTATACGTTATACGTTATACGTTATACGTTATACGTTATACGTTATACGTTATACGTTATACGTTATACGTTATACGTTATACGTTATACGTTATACGTTACACGTTATACGTTACACCTTATACGTTACACGTTATACGTTACACGTTATACGTTACACGTTATACGTTACACGTTATACGTTACACGTTATACGTTACACGTTACACGTTATACGTTATATGTTATACGTTATACGTAATATGTAATACGTTATACCATTTACGTTATTCGTTATACATTCTTCGTTATGCGTTGTACGTTATACGTTGTGCGTTATACGTTATACGTTATACGTGATACGTTACACGTTATACGTTACACGTTATGCGTTACACGTTATACGTTACACGTTATACGTTATACGTTACACGTTACACGTTATACGTTATACCTTATACGTTATACGTTATACGTTATACGTTATACGTTAAACGTTATACGTTATACGTTACACGTTGTACGTTATACGTTACACGTTATACGTTATACGTTATACGTTATACGTTATACGTTATACGTTATTCGTTATACGTTATACGTTATACGTTATACGTCATACGGAATACGTTATACGTTATACGCTACACGTTATACGTCACACGTTATACGTTATACGTTACACGTTATACGTTATACGTTATACGTTATCCGTTATACGTTATACGTTATACGTTATACGTTATACGTTATACGTTATATGTTATACGTTATACGTAATATGTAATACGTTATACCATTTACGTTATTCGTTATACGTTCTTCGTTATGCGTTGTACGTTATACGTTGTGCGTTATACGTTATACGTTATACGTGATACGTTATACGTTATACGTTATACGTTATATGTTATACGTTATACGTAATATGTAATACGTTATACCATTTACGTTATTCGTTATACGTTCTTCGTTATGCGTTGTACGTTATACGTTGTGCGTTATACGTTATACGTTATACGTTATACGTTATACGTTATACGTTACAGGTTAGGCGTTACACGTTATACGTTATACGTTATACGTTACACGTTATACGTTATACGTCACACGTTATACGTTATACGTTACACGTTATACGTTATACGTTATACGTTATACGTTATACGTTATACGTTATACGTTATACGTTATACGTTATACGTTATACGTTATACGTTATACGTTATACGTTATACGTTATACTTTATACGTTATACGTTATACGTTATATGTTATACGTTATACGTTTTACGTTATACGTCATACGTTATACGTTATACGTTATACGTTATACGTTATACTTTATACGTTATACGTTATATGTTATACGTTATACGTTATACGTTATACGTTATACGTCATACGTTATACGTTACACGTTATACGTTCTTCGTTATGCGTTGTACGTTATACGTTGTGCGTTATACGTTACACGTTATATGTTATTCGTTATACGTTATACGTTATACGTTATACGTTACACGTTATACGTTATACGTCACACGTTATACGTTATACGTTATTCGTTATACGTTATACGTTATACGTTATACGTTATACGGAATACGTTATACGTTATACGTTATACGTCATACGTTATACGTTATACGTTACATGTTATACGTTATACGTTATACGTAATATGTAATACGTTATACGATTTACGTTATTCGTTATACGTTCTTCGTTATGCGTTGTACGTTATACGTTGTGCGTTATACGTTATACGTTATACGTGATACGTTATACGTTATACGTTATACGTTATACGTTATACGTTATACGATATACGTTATACGTTATACGTTATACGTTATACGTTATACGTTATACGTAATATGTAATACGTTATTCGTTTTACGTTACACGTTATACGTTCTTCGTTACACGTTGTACGTTATACGTTATGCGTTATACGTTAAACGTTATACGTTATACGTTATAAGTTATAAGTTATACGTTATACGTTATACGTTATACGTTATACGTTACACGTTATACGTTATACGTTATACGTTATACGTTATACGTTATACGTTAGACGTTATACGTTATACGATATATGTTATACGTTATACGTAATATGTAATACGTTATTCGTTTTACGTTATTCGTTATACGTTCTTCGTTACACGTTGTACGTTATACGTTATGCGTTATACGTTAAACGTTATACGTTATACGTTATAAGTTATACGTTATACGTTATACGTTATACGTTATACGTTATACGTTATACGTTATACGTTATACGTTATACGTTATACGTTATACGTTATACGTTATATAATACTTTATACGTTATACGTTACACGTAACACGTTATACGTTATACGTCACACGTAATACGTTATACGTTACACGTTATACGTTATACGTTATACGTTATACGTTATACGTTATACGTTATACGTTACACGTTATACGTCACACGTTATACGTTATACGTTACACGTTATACGTTATACGTTATACGTTATCCGTTATACGTTATACGTTATACGTTATACGTTATACGTTATACGTTATATGTTATACGTTATACGTAATATGTAATACGTTATACCATTTACGTTATTCGTTATACGTTCTTCGTTATGCGTTGTACGTTATACGTTGTGCGTTATACGTTATACGTTATACGTTATACGTTATACGTTATACGTTACAGGTTAGGCGTTACACGTTATACGTTATACGTTATACGTTACACGTTATACGTTATACGTCACACGTTATACGTTATACGTTACACGTTATACGTTATACGTTATACGTTATACGTTATACGTTATACGTTATACGTTATACGTTATACGTTATACGTTATACGTTATACGTTATACGTTATACGTTATACGTTATACTTTATACGTTATACGTTATATGTTATACGTTATACGTTTTACGTTATACGTCATACGTTATACGTTATACGTTATACGTTATACGTTATACTTTATACGTTATACGTTATATGTTATACGTTATACGTTATACGTTATACGTTATACGTCATACGTTATACGTTACACGTTATACGTTCTTCGTTATGCGTTGTACGTTATACGTTGTGCGTTATACGTTACACGTTATATGTTATTCGTTATACGTTATACGTTATACGTTATACGTTACACGTTATACGTTATACGTCACACGTTATACGTTATACGTTATTCGTTATACGTTATACGTTATACGTTATACGTTATACGGAATACGTTATACGTTATACGTTATACGTCATACGTTATACGTTATACGTTACATGTTATACGTTATACGTTATACGTAATATGTAATACGTTATACGATTTACGTTATTCGTTATACGTTCTTCGTTATGCGTTGTACGTTATACGTTGTGCGTTATACGTTATACGTTATACGTGATACGTTATACGTTATACGTTATACGTTATACGTTATACGTTATACGATATACGTTATACGTTATACGTTATACGTTATACGTTAAACGTTATACGTTATACGTTACACATTATACGTTATACGTTACACGTTATACGTTATACGTTATACGTTATACGTTATACGTTATACGTTATACGTTATACGTTATACGTTATGCGTTATACGTTATACGTTATACGTTATACGTTATACGTTACACGTTATACGTTACACGTTATACGTTACACGTTATACGTTATACCTTATACGTTATACGTTATACGTTATACGTTATGCGTTAAACGTTATTACGTTATACGTACACGTTATACGTTATACGTTACACGTTATACGCTATACGTTATACGTTATACGTTATACGTTATACGTTATACGTTATACGTTATACGTTACACGTTATACGTATACCTTATACGTTATACGTTATACGTTATACGTTATACGTTATACGTTAAACGTTATACGTTATACGTTATACGTTAAACGTTATACGTTATACGTTACACGTTATACGTTATACGTTACACGTTATACGTTATACGTTATACGTTATACGTTATACGTCATAGCTTACACGATACACGTTATACGTCATACGTTATACGTTACACGTTATACGTCACACGTTATACGTTATACGTTACACGTTACACGTTATACGTTATACGTTATACCTTATACGTTATACGTTATGCGTTATACGTTATACGTTATACGTTAAACGTTATACGTTATACGTTACACGTTATACGTTATACGTTACACGTTATACGTTATACCTTATACGTTATACGTTATACGTTATACGTTATACGTTAAACGTTATACGTTATACGTTACACGTTATACGTTATACGTTACACGTTATACGCTATACGTTATACGTTATACGTTATACGTTATGCGTTATACGTTATACGTTATACGTTACACGTTATACGTTATACCTTATACGTTATACGTTAAACGTTATACGTTATACCTTAAACGTTATACGTTATACGTTATACGTTAAACGTTATACGTTATACGTTACACGTTATACGTTATACGTTACACGTTATACGTTATACGTTATACGTTATACGTTATACGTTATACGTCATAGCTTACACGATACACGTTATACGTCATACGTTATACGTTACACGTTATACGTCACACGTTATACGTTATACGTTACACGTTATACGTTATACCTTATACGTTATACGTTATACGTTATACGTTATACGTTAAACGTTATACGTTATACGTTACACGTTATACGTTATACGTTACACGTTATACGTTATACGTTATACGTTATACGTTATACGTTATACGTTATACGTTATACGTTATACGTTATACGTTATACGTTATACGTTATACGTTATACGTTATACGTTATACGTTACACGTTATACGTTACACCTTATACGTTACACGTTATACGTTACACGTTATACGTTACACGTTATACGTTACACGTTATACGTTACACGTTATACGTTACACGTTACACGTTATACGTTATATGTTATACGTTATACGTAATATGTAATACGTTATACCATTTACGTTATTCGTTATACATTCTTCGTTATGCGTTGTACGTTATACGTTGTGCGTTATACGTTATACGTTATACGTGATACGTTACACGTTATACGTTACACGTTATGCGTTACACGTTATACGTTACACGTTATACGTTATACGTTACACGTTACACGTTATACGTTATACCTTATACGTTATACGTTATACGTTATACGTTATACGTTAAACGTTATACGTTATACGTTACACGTTGTACGTTATACGTTACACGTTATACGTTATACGTTATACGTTATACGTTATACGTTATACGTTATTCGTTATACGTTATACGTTATACGTTATACGTCATACGGAATACGTTATACGTTATACGTTATACGTCATACGTTATACGTTATACGTTACACGTTATACGTTATATGTTATACGTTATACGTTATACGTTATACGTTATACGTTAAACGTTATACGTTATACGTTATAAGTTATACGTTACACGTTATACGTTACATGTTATACGTTACACGTTATACGTTACACGTTATACGTTATATGTTATACGTTATACGTAATATGTAATACGTTATACCATTTACGTTATTCGTTATACGTTCTTCGTTATGCGTTGTACGTTATACGTTGTGCGTTATACGTTATACGTTACACGTTATACGTTACACGTTACACGTTATACGTCACACGTTATACGTTACACGTTAGACGTTATACGTTATACGTTATACGTTATACGTTATACGTTATACGTTATACGTTATACGTTATACGTTATACGTTATACGTTATACGTTATACGTTATACGTTATACGTTATACGTTATACGTTATACGTTATACGTTATACGTTATACGTTATACGTTATACGTTATACGTTATACGTTATACGTTATACGTTATACGTTATACGTTATATAATACTTTATACGTTATACGTTACACGTTACACGTAATACGTTATACGTCACACGTAATACGTTATACGTTACACGTTATACGTTATACGTTATACGTTATACGTTATACGTTATACGTCATACGTTATACGTTACACGTTATACGTCACACGTTATACGTTATACGTTACACGTTATACGTTATACGTTATACGTTATACGTTATACGTTATACGTTATACGTTAAACGTTATACGTTATACGTTATTAGTTATACGTTATACGTTATACGTTATATGTTACACGTTATACGTTATACGTTATACGTTATACGATATACGTTATACGTTACACGTTATACGTTATATGTTATACGTTATACGTAATATGTAATACGTTATACCATTTACGTTATTCGTTATACGTTCTTCGTTATGCGTTGTACGTTATACGTTATACGTTATACTTTATACGTTACACGTTATACGTCACACGTTATACGTTATACGTTACACGTTATACGTTATATGTTATACGTTACACGTTACACGTTATACGTTAAACGTTATACGTTATACGTTATAAGTTATACGTTATACGTTATACGTTATACGTTACACGTTATACGTTATACTTTATACGTTATACGTTATACGTTATACGTTATACGTTATACGTTATACGTTATACGTAATACGTTATACGTTATACGTTATACGTTACACGTTATATGTTATACGTTATACGTTATACGTTATACGTTATATGTTATACGTTACACGTTATACGTTACACGTTACACGTTATACGTCACACGTTATACGTTATACGTTAGACGTTATACGTTATACGTTATACGTTATACGTTATACGTTATACGATATACGTTATACGTTATACGTTATACGTTATACGATATACGTTATACGTTATACGTTATACGTTATACGTTATACGTTATACGTTATACGTTATTCGTTATACGTTATACGTTACAGGTTATACGTTATACGTAATACGTTATACGTTATACGTTATACGTCATACGTTGTACGTTACACGTTATACGTCACACGTTATACGTTATACGTTACACGTTATACGTTATACGTTATACGTTATACGTTATACGTTATACGTTATACGTTAAACGTTATACGTTATACGTTCTAAGTTATACGTTATACGTTATACGTTA